>NC_091343.1:898187-1045687 GCF_038502225.1 Cherax quadricarinatus
GGTTTGTAGTCTCTGACCCCCTAGACTGTACTCCGTCTGCGGCCTTCTTTGCCCTTCCCCAATCTTCATGACTTTGCACTTGGTGGGATTGAACTCCAGGAGCCAATTGCTGGACCAGGTCTGCAGCCTGTCCATATCCCTTTGTAGTTCTGCCTGGTCTTCGATCGAGTGTATTCTTCTCATCAACTTCACGTCATCTGCAAACAGGGACACCTCAGAGTCTATTCCTTCCGTCATGTCGTTCACAAATACCAGAAACAGCACTGGTCCTAGGACTGACCCCTGCGGGACCCCGCTGGTCACAGGTGCCCACTCTGACACCTCGCCACGTACCATGACTCGCTGCTGTCTTCCTGACAAGTATTCCCTGATCCATTGTAGTGCCTTCCCTGTTATCCCTGCTTGGTCCTCCAGTTTTTGCACCAATCTCTTGTGTGGAACTGTGTCAAACGCCTTCTTGCAGTCCAAGAAAATGCAATCCACCCACCCCTCTCTCTCTTGTCTTACTGCTGTCACCATGTCATAGAACTCCAGTAGGTTTGTGACACAGGATTTCCCGTCCCTGAAACCATGCTGGCTGCTGTTGATGAGATCATTCCTTTCTAGGTGTTCCACCACTCTTCTCCTGATAATCTTCTCCATGATTTTGCATACTATACATGTCAGTGACACTGGTCAGTAGTTTAATGCTTCATGTCTGTCTCCTTTTTTAAAGATTGGGACTACATTTGCTGTCTTCCATGCCTCAGGCAATCTCCCTGTTTCGATAGATGTATTGAATATTGTTGTTAGGGGTACACATAGCGCCTCTGCTCCCTCTCTCAATACCCATGGGGAGATGTTATCTGGCCCCATTGCCTTTGAGGTATCTAGCTCACTCAGAAGCCTCTTCACTTCTTCCTCGGTTGTGTGCACTGTGTCCAGCACTTGGTGGTGTGCCCCACCTCTCCGTCTTTCTGGAGTCCCTTCTGTCTCCTCTGTGAACACTTCTTTGAATCTCTTGTTGAGTTCTTCACATACTTCACGGTCATTTCCTGTTGTCTCTCCTCCTTCCTTCCTTAGCCTGATTACCTGGTCCTTGACTGTTGTTTTCCTCCTGATGTGGCTGTACAACAGTTTCGGGTCAGATTTGGCTTTCGCTGCTATGTCATTTTCATATTGTCTTTGGGCCTCCCTTCTTATCTGTGCATATTCGTTTCTGGCTCTACGACTGTTCTCCTTATTCTCCTGGGTCCTTTACCTTCTATATTTCTTCCATTCCCTAGCACACTTGGTTTTTGCCTCCCTGCACCTTTGGGTAAACCATGGTCTCATCCTGGCTTTTTCATTACTCCTGTTACCCTTGGGTACAAACCTCTCCTCAGCCTCCTTGCATTTTGTTGCTACATATTCCATCATCTCATTAACTGGCTTCCCTGCCAGTTCTCTGTCCCACTGAACCCCGTTCAGGTAGTTCCTCATTCCTGTGTAGTCCCCTTTCTTGTAGTTTGGCTTCATTCGTCCTGGCCTTCCTGCTTCTCCCTCCACTTGTAGCTCTACTGTGTATTCGAAGCTTAAAACCACATGGTCACTGGCCCCAAGGGGTCTTTCATATGTGATGTCCTCGATATCTGCACTACTCAAGGTGAATACTAAGTCCAGCCTTGCTGGTTCATCCTCTCCTCTCTCTCTTGTAGTGTCCCTTACGTGTTGGTACATGAAGTTCTCCAGTACCACCTCCATCATCTTAGCCCTCCATGTATCTTGGCCCCCATGTGGGTCCAAGTTCTCCCAATCGATCTCCTTGTGGTTAAAGTCACCCATGATCAGGAGCTTTGCCCTGCATGCATGAGCTCTTCTGGCCACTCTAGCCAGTGTGTCAACCATCGCTCTATTGCTCTCGTCGTACTCTTGCCTTGGCCTCCTGCTGTTCTGTGGTGGGTTATACATCACTGCTATTACCACCTTGGGACCTCCAGAGTGAAGTGTTCCCACTATGTAATCACTTTCTTCTCCGCTATCTCCTCTCTCCAGCTCATCAAAATTCCAGCGATTTTTGATCAGCAACTCCACCCCCCCTGTTCCCTCAGTCTTTCGTCAGGATTTGGTATCCCGTTGGAAAGATGGCATCTGTTATCATACCTGTAAGCTTGGTTTCTGTGAGAGCTATGATGTCCGGTGATGCTTCTTTGACTCTTTCGTGCCACTCCTCCCACTTATTTGTTATTCCATCAGCGTTTGTGTGTGTGTATGTGTGTGTGTGTGTGTGTGTGTGTGTGTGTACTCACTCACCTATTTGTGGTTGCAGGGGTCGAGTCTTAGCTCCTGGCCCTGCCTCTTCACCGGTTGCTACTGGGCCCTCTCTCTCCCCGCTCCATGAGCTTTATCAAACCTCGTCTTAAAACTGTGTATGGTTCCTGCCTCCACTACGTCATTTTCTAGGCTATTCCACTGCCTTACAACTCTATGACTGAAGAAATACTTCCTAATATCTCTCTGACTCATTTGTGTCTTCAACTTCCAATTGTGGCCTCTTGTTTCTGTGTCCCCTCCCTGGAACATCCTGTCTTTGTCCACCTTGTCTATTCCACGCAGTATTTTATATGTCGTTATCATGTCTCCCCTGACCCTCCTGTCCTCCAGTTTCGTCAGGCCGATTTCCCTTAATCTTTCTTCATAGGACATTCCCCTTAGCTCTGGAACTAACCTTGTCGCAAAACTTTGTACTTTCTCTAGTTTCTTGACGTGCGTTATCAAGTGCGGGTTCCAAACAGGTGCTGCATACTCCAGTATGGGTCTGACATACACGGTGTACAGTGTCTTGAACGATTCCTTACTAAGGTATCGGAATGCTGTTCTCAGGTTTGCCAGGCGCCCATATGCTGCAGCAGTTATCTGATTGATGTGTGCTTCCGGAGACATGCTCGGCGTTATACTCACCCCAAGATCTTTCTCCTTGAGTGAGGTTTGCAGTCTTTGGCCACCTAGCCTATACTCTGTCTGTGGTCTTCTGTGCCCTTCCCCTATCTTCATGACTTTGCATTTGGCAGGATTAAATTCGAGAAGCCATTTGCTGGACCAGGTGTCCAGTCTGTCCAGGTCTCTTTGAAGTCCTGCCTGGTCCTCATCAGATTTAATTCTCCTCATTAACTTCACATCATCTGCAAACAGGTACACTTCTGAGTCTAACCCTTCCATCATGTCGTTCACATATACCAAAAATACCACTGGTCCTAGGACCGACCCCTGTGGGACCCCGCTCGTCACAGGTGCCCACTGTGATACATCATTACGTACCATGACTCGTTGTTGCCTCCCTGTCAGGTATTCTCTGATCCATTGCAGTGCCCTTCCTGTTATATGCGCCTGATGCTCTAGCTTCTGCACTAATTTCTTGTGAGGAACTGTGTCAAAGGCCTTCTTGCAGTCCAAGAAGATGCAATCAACCCACCCCTCTCTCTCGTGTCTTACTTCTGTTATTTTATCATAAAACTCAAGAAGGTTTGTGACACAGGATTTGCCTTCCATGAATCCGTGCTGGTTGGCATTTATACTCTTGTTCCGTTCCAGGTGCTCCACCACTCTCCTCCTGATAATCTTCTCCATAACTTTGCATACTATACACGTCAATGAAACAGGTCTATAGTTTAGTGCCTCTTTTCTGTTTCCTTTTTTAAAAATGGGAACTACATTTGCCGTCTTCCATACCTCAGGTAGTTGCCCAGTTTCCAGGGACGTGTTGAAGATTGTGGTAAGTGGCACGCACAACATATCTGCTCCCTCTCTAAGGACCCACGGGGAGATGTCCGATACCATTGCCTTTGAGGTATCGATGTCCCTTAGCAGTTTCTTCACCTCCTCCTCATCTGTATGTATGTCGTCCAACACTTGTCGGTGTATTCCTTGCTGGTGTCCCCATCTGATCTGTCCCCCAAGAGTCCTTCCAGTCTCTACTGTAAATACTTCCTTAAATCTCGTGTTGAGCTCCTCACATACCTCTTGATCGTTTCTTGTGAGTTCTCCACCTTCTTTCCTCAGCCTTATCACCTGGTCCTTCCTCCTAATGTGGCTATACAGCAGTTTCGGGTCAGATTTGACTTTCGATGCTATGTCGTTTTCATACTGTCGCTGGGCCTCCCTCCTTATCTGTGCGTACTCGTTTCTGGCTCTTCTACTAATCTCCTTGTTTTCCTGGGTCCTATGCCTCCTGTACCTTTTCCATTCTCTGTTGCACTTAGTTTTTGCCTCCCTACACCTTCGGGTAAACCAAGGACTCGTTTTGGTTTTCCTATTATTTCTGTTTCCCTTGGGAGCAAACCTTTCCTCTGCCTCCTTGCACTTTGTTGCCACATATTCCATCATCTCGTTTACTGATTTTCCTACCATTTCTCTGTCCCACTGAACCTCCTGCAGGAAGTTTCTCATACCTGTGTAGTGCCCCCTTTTATAGTTTGGCCTGTCCCCTTCAGTTCCTGTTACCTTCTCCACTTGTAACTCTACTATATAATCAAAACTCAGAACCACGTGATCGCTAGCTCCAAGGGGCCTCTCGTAAGTGATGTCCTCAATGTCTGAACTGCTCAGGGTGAACACAAGATACAGTCTTGCTGGCTCATCCTCCCCTCTCTCTCTGGTTGTGTCCCTGACATGTTGATGCATGAGGTTTTCAAGTACCACATCCATCATCTTGGCTCTCCATGTTTCGGGACCCCCATGTGGCTCAAGGTTTTCCCAGTCGACCTCCCTGTGGTTGAAATCGCCCATTACCAGTAACTTTGCTCTGTGTATGCATGTGTGTGTATGTGTATGTGTATGTGTGTGTGTGTGTGTGTGTGTGTGTGTGTGTGTGTGTGTGTGTGTGTGTGGGTGTGTATGTGGGTGTGTATGTGGGTGTGTATGTGTGTGTGTGTGTGTGTATGTGTGTGGTTGTGTGTGTGTGTGTGAATGTGTGTGTGGTTGTGTGTGTGTGTGTGTGTGTGTGAATGTGTGTGTGTGTGTGTGTGTGTGTGTGTGTGTGTGTGTGTGTGTGTGTGTGTGTGTGTGTGTGTGTGTGTGTGTGTGTGTGTGTGTGTGTGTGTGTGTGTATTTGTACATTTCAATGCATGACAACTGAAGTTGCAATAACACGACTGTAAACAAATCACAGAACGAGTGGGTCTCGAGTCCATGGCAGAGCAGTCTTAGCTCGTTGACAGTTTTAGAGCTCCCATCTCATGGGTTCGAACCCCACCCATTCTCTGAGTATATATATTTATATATGCTCTCAATAACAACACTGCGACTAGCCAAGGACTGTAACTCACGTTGTTTTGGCCCGCCTCATGGTGAACGAAAACCACATGACGATCTAGCCCAGAGGGTCACCAAATCCTACTAGAATCACGCGCCCAGCAGAGCTAGGTGTTTTACCGTGATCTGAGGACATACGGTGGTGTGGGTGCCTCTGAGCTAATTTCATTCTACTCCCCGTTTGTGCTACCCTCAACGGGCAGTATTTATTTTTTATAATATTGTAACCACAAACAGATGGTGTTGATAATAACAACACTGGGATTAGCCAAGGATTTGAACCCATGTTTTGGCCCGCCTCATGGTGAGCAAAAACCACATTACGCTCTAACCCACAGGACCAGCGTTGTTATTGATCAATACCACTTGTTCGCGGCTACAATAATTATATATATATATATATATGTATATATGTCGTGCCGAATAGGCAGAGCTTGCCATCTTGGCTTAAATAGCAACGCTCATCTTGCCATATAGGACAAGTAAAAATTTGTGTATGCAATAATTTCGCCAAAATCATTCTGAACCTAACGAAAAAAATATATTTCACTGTGTTTGTTTAGTATTAAATTACTGTAAACAAATCTAAAATATATTTAGTTGGGTTAGGCTAAAATAAATTTCTCTTGTTATAATAAGGTTAGGTAAGCTTTCTAAGATTCTTTTGGTGCAAAATTAAAAAAATTTACATTAACATTAATAAAAAAAATATCTTTAAATGTATAAGAGAAAATTTTAGAAAGGACTTAATTTTAAATGAGTTCTTGCTAATTGACCAGTTTTACATATTCGGCATGACATATATATATATATATATATATATATATATATATATATATATATATATATATATATATATATATATATATATATATATATATATGCAAAACAACCACTCTGAAAGAATAGAGAAATTCCAAGCGCTTTCGTGACTACTCACATTATCAAGGAACTATGAAAGTAAATCATCCAAGAAAGCTATATAAGGGGTCTGGCCAGCACCTCACTATCAGATCCCACAACGGTTAAACACCTGACGCGCGCCGACCCAACTTGGATAGGTCCTTTGCACAACTCACCCACAAACTATTCTACCCAAAAAAATTTAAAAATTATTATTTGTCCACTGTATTATTAAATTCTTCCCAAATTCTATTAATTATAAATGGATCTAATTTATATAAACCAAAGGAAATATTCATATTATTGTCAAAACTGCTTTTTATGAAACAAGATTCAATTATATTCCTGTCGACCATGGACTTGCTTGATACTACTTTCTCAACTTTTTGAAAATCAATTGGATGGTTAAAATCTCTTACATGAATAAATAGAGCATTGGAATCTTGTCCAGTTCTAATGCTATATTTATGTTGTTTTAATCTTAGTTCGAGATTTTTACCAGTTTGACCGTAATAAACTTTATCGCAAATTTTACAAGGAATCTTATAGACACATCCATCAGCATTTTGGGGGGAATTATTTATATATATATATATATATATATATATATATATATATATATATATATATATATTAAAACAACGACCGTCTCCCACCAAGGCAGGATGACCCCGAGAAAGAAGAGATAAGTTTTTCTCTTTTTTTACATTGAGTAATATAAACAGAAGGGGTTACTAGGTACTTTATCCCGGCATTTCAGCCGCCTCTTACAGTAGAATGTAATTCCACTGTACTGTGGACCCATCCACTAGTGTGGGGGTGGGGTGAGTCAATGACTGTCAGCACCCCACTAGGAGGGAACGAGAGGGGTTGCCTAACCTATTTCCCCTCCCTCCCTCGTGAGTGACCAACGTTAATATTACGTTCCTTTGATATATTCCAGTCATCAATGACTTGATATAACTATGATCCTGTTCCATCAAGCTCCATCTCCACTTTATCAATGTCATAGTGAAGTGATATTTTCACAAGTCTACAACAGACTAAGTGTTCATTTTTTTTTTTTTTTTTTGCCTCTGGCTACCATGCCTAGCTACGAGCATACGGTCTGAGCAGACGAGAAGCATCATGTGCAACATGTGCAACATGTCCTGCGAGAGGCATAATACTGTCATTACCACGTAAATCTGTTACGAAGGGTGCCGCGGCACACCAGTGTGCCACTGATAGTGCCCAGGGATGCCACAAGATTGTTAGTAATTTTACCCTAACTTCATCATTTTAATTAAAACACCACAATTTTTTTTTGCTAGTATTTGTTGCATAATTATTATAGAAGAGTTGTTTCAGCTGTTTATCTACATTAGTAATTCTAAGCTAGTAATTCAGTTATTTTGTTGTAAAAACCTTGAACAACAACAGGCTAAGATAAATTCACTACATTAAATACTTGAAAGCTGTTTGTTTGTCCTGGTTATTTTATGTAGGAATTTGTTCAGACGCTGCTCCATCAATGGCTGCTTCACTGACGGAATCTGTACCATAAGTGAAGAAAGAAAACCGTGATGTCATACCAACACACCGTGATGTCATACCAACACACCGTGATGTCATACCAACACACCGTGATGTCATACCAACACACCGTGAAGTCATACCAACACACCGTGAAGTCATACCAACACACCGTGAAGTCATACCAACACACCGTGAAGTCATACCAACACACCGTGAAGTCATACCAACACACCGTGAAGTCATACCAACACACCGTGAAGTCATACCAACACACCGTGAAGTCATACCAACACACCGTTTTCTTCATCACGAGCTGCTGCTTGCAACAACAGTCGGAATAAACTGAGGACTGTTCTATACAAAGTTGTAAAAATAGTTAACTACATAAAAAGTAGGCCATTTAAATCACGACTGTGATTTAAGTGGTCTACTTTTTATGTAGTGATTTAAGTGGGCTACTTAAGTGGCAAACTATGTGCAAAAGTCAAGACAAAACATGGGAATCTTCTGTATAAGTTGTATCATGTTCTTCTAGAAATAAACTTTAATTTTATTATGAGACGAGTGTGGAGAGGCAAGTGTTGTCACCAGTGTATGAACTCAACGATGAGTGTGGAGAGGCAAGTGTTGTCACCAGTGTATGAACTCAACGATGAGTGTGGAGAGGCAAGTGTTGTCACCAGTGTATGAACTCAACGATGAGTGTGGAGAGGCAAGTGTTGTCACCAGTGTATGAACTCAACGATGAGTGTGGAGAGGCAAGTGTTGTCACCAGTGTATGAACTCAACGATGAGTGTGGAGAGGCAAGTGTTGTCACCAGTGTATGAACTCAACGATGAGTTACTTACTTTTTTAACCCTTCAGCAGCAAGAAAAATTTTGTCTTTTGCTTGCAAATAAGTAAGTTTATTCAGGTATACACAAACACAGTTAAATAGATTATCATACATAACAACATCAGATAACACTTGGTCTACAAAATTATCTTAAATTTCAACATGGAAGGCAGTACTGAAAACACCTTATCTTCCACTGACAAAATTATTGCTCTCAGAGATAAATTAAGAATTTGGATGAGATATCATGCCATGGACTCTTTAGTATCTTGAAATACTTGCAGATAAAAATCTGTACTGTATCCCAAACTTATGTAGGGAAGACTATGAATGGTCGAGAAGCCCATTTATTGCATCAGTCTCACAGAAGCATTAATTGAAACATGTAATGTCAGTCTGAAATTAAAACATTACTAAGTGCCTCTGGACGAATTCTGGATAGTGATTAAGAATGAATATCCTCACGTTGCTACAAAAAAATTTTTTTTTTGCTAATTCTCGTGCAATTTTCCAAATTTTACTTGTGTAAGTTGGGATTTTCTGTGCTCACAAATATAAAAATTAACAAGAGGGAAAGTCTAGAATCATAAGAGGAATAACTGAGGGAATGTCAGTCCAATATTACACCTGACACCAAGATGATCTGCCAGTCACATCAAGCACAAATATCTCATTAAAAAAGTTACAGAAGATAAGTTAGTTTCTGTTTATATTGTTTATTTTATTGTGATCTATAATGATGGTTTATTGCACTAAAAGGCTGTTTATTGCACTAACAGCCTTGTTTATTGCACTAACAGGCTTGTTTATTGCACTAACAGCCTTGTTTATTACACTAACAGCCTTGTTTATTGCACTAACAGCCTTGTTTATTGCACTAACAGCCTTGTTTATTACACTAACAGCCTTGTTTATTGCACTAACAGCCTTGTTTATTGCACTAACAGCCTTGTTTATTACACTAACAGCCTTGTTTATTGCACTAACAGCCTTGTTTATTGCACTAACAGCCTTGTTTATTGCACTAACAGCCTTGTTTATTGCACTAACAGCCTTGTTTATTGCACTAACAGCCTTGTTTATTACACTAACAGCCTTGTTTATTGCACTAACAGCCTTGTTTATTGCACTAACAGCCTTGTTTATTGCACTAACAGGCTTGTTTATTGCACTAACAGGCTTGTTTATTGCACTAACAGCCTTGTTTATTGCACTAACAGGCTTGTTTATTGCACTAACAGCCTTGTTTATTACACTAACAGCCTTGTTTATTGCACTAACAGCCTTGTTTATTGCACTAACAGGCTTGTTTATTACACTAACAGCCTTGTTTATTGCACTAACAGGCTTGTATATTACACTAACAGGCTTGTGTATTACACTAACAGGCTTGTATATTAGATTAACAGGCTTGTATATTACACTAACAGGCTTGTATATTACACTAATAGGCTTGTATATTACACTTACAGGCTTGTATATTAGATTAACAGGCTTGTGTATTACACTAACAGTCTTGTGTATTAGATTAACAGGCTTGTGTATTACACTAACAGGCTTGTATATTAGATTAACAGGCTTGTGTATTACACTAACAGGTTTGTATATTAGATTAACAGGCTTGTGTATTACACTAACAGGCTTGTGTATTAGATTAACAGGCTTGTGTATTACACTAACAGGCTTGTATATTAGATTAACAGGCTTGTGTATTACACTAACAGGCTTGTGTATTAGATTAACAGGCTTGTGTATTACACTAACAGGCTTGTGTATTAGATTAACAGGCTTGTGTATTAGATTAACAGGCTTGTGTATTACACTAACAGGCTTGTGTATTAGATTAACAGGCTTGTGTATTACACTAACAGGCTTGTGTATTAGATTAACAGGCTTTTGTATTACACTAACAGGCTTGTATATTACACTAACAGGCTTGTATATTAGATAAACAGGCTTGTATATTACACTAACAGGCTTGTATATTAGATTAACAGGCTTGTATATTAGATTAACAGGCTTGTATATTAGATTAACAGGCTTGTATATTAGATTAACAGGCTTGTGTATTACACTAACAGGCTTGTATATTACACTAACAGGCTTGTGTATTAGATTAACAGGCTTGTATATTACACTAACAGGCTTGTATATTACACTAACAGGCTTGTGTATTAGATTAACAGGCTTGTGTATTAGATTAACAGGCTTGTGTATTACACTAACAGGCTTGTGTATTAGATTAGCAGGCTTGTGTATTACACTAACAGGCTTGTATATTACACTAACAGGCTTGTGTATTAGATTAACAGGCTTGTATATTACACTAACAGGCTTGTGTATTAGATTAACAGGCTTGTGTATTACACTAACAGGCTTGTGTATTAGATTAACAGGCTTGTGTATTACACTAACAGGCTTGTATATTAGATTAACAGGCTTGTATATTACACTAACAGGCTTGTATATTACACTAACAGGCTTGTATGTTACACTAACAGGCTTGTATGTTACACTAACAGGCTTGTGCATTACACTAACAGGCTTGTGCATTACACTAACAGGCTTGTATATTACACTAACAGGCTTGTATATTACACTTACAGGCTTGTATATTAGATTAACAGGCTTGTGTATTACACTAACAGTCTTGTGTATTAGATTAACAGGCTTGTGTATTACACTAACAGGCTTGTGTATTAGATTAACAGGCTTGTGTATTACACTAACATGCTTGTATATTAGATTAACAGGCTTGTGTATTACACTAACAGGCTTGTGTATTACACTAACAGGCTTGTATATTAGATAAACAGGCTTGTATATTACACTAACAGGCTTGTATATTAGATTAACAGGCTTGTATATTACACTAACAGGCTTGTGTATTAGATTAACAGGCTTGTGTATTACACTAACAGGCTTGTGTATTAGATTAACAGGCTTGTGTATTACACTAACAGGCTTGTGTATTAGATTAACAGGTTTGTGTATTACACTAACAGGCTTGTGTATTACACTAACAGGCTTGTGTATTACACTAACAGGCTTGTGTATTACACTAATAGGCTTGTATATTACACTAACAGGCTTGTATATTACACTAACAGGCTTGTACATTACACTAACAGGCTTGTGTATTAGATTAACAGGCTTGTGTATTACACTAACAGGCTTGTATATTACACTAACAGGCTTGTGTATTAGATTAACAGGCTTGTATATTACACTAACAGGCTTGTATATTACACTAACAGGCTTGTGTATTAGATTAACAGGCTTGTGTATTACACTAACAGGCTTGTGTATTAGATTAGCAGGCTTGTGTATTACACTAACAGGCTTGTATATTAAACTAACAGGCTTGTGTATTAGATTAACAGGCTTGTATATTACACTAACAGGCTTGTGTATTAGATTAACAGGCTTGTGTATTACACTAACAGGCTTGTGTATTAGATTAACAGGCTTGTGTATTACACTAACAGGCTTGTATATTACACTAACAGGTTTGTATACTAGATTAACAGGCTTGTGTATTAGATTAACAGGCTTGTGTATTACACTAACAGGCTTGTATATTACACTAACAGGCTTGTATATTACATTAACAGGCTTGTGTATTACACTAACAGGCTTGTATATTACACTAACAGGCTTGTATATTACACTAACAGGCTTGTATATTACACTAACAGGCTTGTATATTACACTAACAGGCTTGTATATTACACTAACAGGCTTGTATATTACACTAACAGGCTTGCATATTACACTAACAGGCTTGCATATTACACTAACAGGCTTGTATATTACACTAACAGGCTTGTATATTACACTAACAGGCTTGTATATTACACTAACAGGCTTGTATATTACACTAACAGGCTTGTATATTACACTAACAGGCTTGTATATTACACTAACAGGCTTGCATATTACACTAACAGGCTTGCATATTACACTAACAGGCTTGCATATTACACTAACAGGCTTGTATTGTATATTACACTAACAGGCTTGTATATTACACTAACAGGCTTGTATATTACACTAACAGGCTTGTATATTACACTAACAGGCTTGTATATTACACTAACAGGCTTGTATATTACACTAACAGGCTTGCATATTACACTAACAGGCTTGTATATTACACTAACAGGCTTGTATATTACACTAACAGGCTTGTATATTACACTAACAGGCTTGTATATTACACTAACAGGCTTGCATATTACACTAACAGGCTTGTATATTACACTAACAGGCTTGCATATTACACTAACAGGCTTGTATATTACACTAACAGGCTTGTATATTACACTAACAGGCTTGTATATTACACTAACAGGGTTGTATATTACACTAACAGGCTTGTATATTACACTAACAGGCTTGTATATTACACTAACAGGCTTGCATATTACACTAACCGGCTTGTATATTACACTAACAGGCTTGCATATTACACTAACAGGCTTGTATATTACACTAACAGGCTTGTATATTACACTAACAGGCTTGCATATTACACTAACCGGCTTGTATATTACACTAACAGGCTTGCATATTACACTAACAGGCTTGCATATTACACTAACAGGCTTGTATATTACACTAACAGGCTTGCATATTACACTAACCGGCTTGTATATTACACTAACAGGCTTGCATATTACACTAACAGGCTTGTATATTACACTAACAGGCTTGTATATTACACTAACAGGCTTGTATATTACACTAACAGGCTTGTATATTACACTAACAGGCTTGTATATTACACTAACAGGCTTGTATATTACACTAACAGGCTTGCATATTACACTAACAGGCTTGTATATTACACTAACAGGCTTGTATATTACACTAACAGGCTTGCATATTACACTAACAGGCTTGTATATTACACTAACAGGCTTGTATATTACACTAACAGGCTTGCATATTACACTAACAGGCTTGTATATTACACTAACAGGCTTGCATATTACACTAACAGGCTTGCATATTACACTAACAGGCTTGTATATTACACTAACAGGCTTGTATATTACACTAACAGGCTTGTATATTACATTAACAGGCTTGTATATTACACTAACAGGCTTGTATGTTACACTAACAGGCTTGTATATTATACTAACAGGCTTGTATATTACACTAACAGGCTTGTATATTACACTAACAGGCTTGTATATTACACTAACAGGCTTGCATATTACACTAACAGGCTTGTATATTACACTAACAGGCTTGTATATTACACTAACAGGCTTGTATATTACACTAACAGGCTTGTATATTACACTAACAGGCTTGTATATTACACTAACAGGCTTGTATATTACACTAACAGGCTTGTATATTACACTAACAGGCTTGTATATTACATTAACAGGCTTGTATGTTACACTAACAGGCTTGTATGTTACACTAACAGGCTTGTATATTATACTAACAGGCTTGTATATTACACTAACAGGCTTGTATATTACACTAACAGGCTTGTATATTACACTAACAGGCTTGCATATTACACTAACAGGCTTGTATATTACACTAACAGGCTTGTATATTACACTAACAGGCTTGTATATTACACTAACAGGCTTGTATATTACACTAACAGGCTTGTATATTACACTAACAGGCTTGTATATTACACTAACAGGCTTGTATATTACACTAACAGGCTTGCATATTACACTAACAGGCTTGTATATTACACTAACAGGCTTGTATATTACACTAACAGGCTTGTATATTACACTAACAGGCTTGTATATTACACTAACAGGCTTGTATATTACACTAACAGGCTTGTATATTACACTAACAGGCTTGTATATTACACTAACAGGCTTGTATATTACACTAACAGGCTTGTATATTACACTAACAGGCTTGCATATTACACTAACAGGCTTGTATATTACACTAACAGGCTTGTATATTACACTAACAGGCTTGTATATTACACTAACAGGCTTGTATATTACACTAACAGGCTTGTATATTACACTAACAGGCTTGTATATTACACTAACAGGCTTGTATATTACACTAACAGGCTTGTATATTACACTAACAGGCTTGTATATTACACTAACAGGCTTGCATATTACACTAACAGGCTTGTATATTACACTAACAGGCTTGTATATTACACTAACAGGCTTGCATATTACACTAACAGGCTTGCATATTACACTAACAGGCTTGTATATTACACTAACAGGCTTGTATATTACACTAACAGGCTTGTATATTACACTAACAGGCTTGCATATTACACTAACAGGCTTGCATATTACACTAACAGGCTTGTATATTACACTAACAGGCTTGTATATTACACTAACAGGCTTGCATATTACACTAACAGGCTTGTATATTACACTAACAGGCTTGTATATTACACTAACAGGCTTGTATATTACACTAACAGGCTTGTATATTACACTAACAGGCTTGTATATTACACTAACAGGCTTGTATATTACACTAACAGGCTTGTATATTACACTAACAGGCTTGTATATTACACTAACAGGCTTGTATATTACACTAACAGGCTTGTATATTACACTAACAGGCTTGTATATTTTATATTTCGTATGTTTCTTTTATGTTATTGTATTATTATTATTATTATTATTATTATTATTATTATTATAAATATTAAGTACTCCTGGGAAGCGCTTGTAACAGAGAACTGACTGGCGGCGGCGCCTCGGAATAAGATAATTGACTTTAGGATATTACTGATGATATTATAAAAAAAAAATAAGTGAAAGACAACCTAACAGGGATTCCAAGCGTCGTCTATGTGTTCAGCAGACCTAACGTTGTGTTCAACAGGCCTAACGTTGTGTTCAGAAGGTCTAACGCTATGTTCAACAGGCCTAACGTTGTGTTCAGAAGGTCTAACGCTGTGTTCAACAGGCCTAACGCTATGTTCAACAGGCCTAACGTTATGTTCAGCAGGCCTAACGTTGTATTCAGGCCTAACGTTGTGTTCAGCAGACCTAACGCTATGTTCAACAGGCCTAACGTTGTGTTCTGCAGGCCTAACGTTGTGTTCAGAAGGTCTAACGCTGTGTTCAACAGGCCTAACGCTATGTTCAACAGGCCTAACGTTATGTTCAGCAGGCCTAACGTTGTATTCAGGCCTAACGTTGTGTTCAGCAGGCCTAACGTTGTGTTCAGAAGGTCCAACGCTGTGTTCAACAGGCCTAACGCTATGTCCAGCAGGCCTAACGTTATGTTCAACAGGTCTAACGTTGTGTTCAGCAGGCCTAACGTTGTGTTCAGAAGGTCTAACGCTGTGTTCAACAGGCCTAACGCTATGTTCAACAGGCCTAACGTTATGTTCAACAGGTCTAACGTTGTGTTCAGCAGGCCTAACGTTGTGTTCAGAAGGTCTAACGCTGTGTTCAACAGGCCTAACGTTATGTTCAACAGGTCTAACGTTGTGTTCAGCAGGCCTAACGTTGTGTTCAGAAGGTCTAACGTTGTGTTCAGCAGGCCTAACGTTATGTTCAACAGGTCTAACGCTGTGTTCAACAGGCCTTGATCCGAGGACATACGGTGGTGTATATATATATATATATATATATATATATATATATATAAGTAGTCAACTTTTCTTCTGGGGGAGGAACTTCCGGTTTAGGCCTTTCACTGGGCGAGGAACTTCCGGTTTAGGCCTTCCACTGAGCGAGGTATCCGGTCTAGGACCAGCAGCTGGAGGGTCACCTTTTCACACCTAGGTGTTACTTCCGGTTTTGACCATGACCTCGCCCTCGAGACTACCTCACCCTTGACCCCCCACCCACGACCCCCACCCCCCCCGCCCCCCCGCCTCGCGACCCCGCCGTCGCGCCGCGCGCCCGCGCACCCGCGCGCCCCGCCCCGCCGCCCCGCGCGCCCGCGCACCCGCGCGCCCCGCCCCGCCGCCCCGCGCGCCCCGCCCCACCCCGCGCGCCCGCCCGCGCCCCTTCGCGCCTTCTGCTGCGCCTTCTGCAGCGTCGTCCGGATCGCCCCCGCGCCTCGAATTTTTTTTTCTTATGATCTCCTTGGATCAAGGTTTTTGGATTCCCCCCTACGGGGTTTCGAATTTTTTTTGAATTTCATTTTCTTGTGCTCTCCATCTCCTCGGATCAAGTTTTTAAGGTTCCCCCTCTCACTTTCACCCCCATCCCAAAATTTCTCGATATTACAAGTTTTTGCATTCCCCCCTATGGAGGTTTTCGAAATTCTCCATCTCCTTGGATCAAATTTTTAAGGTTCCCCCTCCCACTTTCACCCCCCAACCCCAAAAATTTCTCGATGATACAAGTTTTGGATTCCCCCCTATGGGGTTTTCGAAATTCTCCAATTCCTCGGATCAAGGTTTTTTTTGGGTACCCCTCCTTTCACCCCCACCATCCCAATTTTTTTCACTCGATAATACAAAGACTCTACTTCCTCGGATCAAGTTTTTTGGATTCCCCCCTCTGGGGGTTTTGAATTTCTCCATCTCCTCGGATCCCCCTCCCAAATTCACCCCCCAACCCAAAAATTTCTCGATGATACAAGTTTTTGGATTCCTCCCCTATAGGGTTTTCGAAATTCTCCATCTCCTTAGATCAAGTTTTTTGGATCCTCCCTATGGGGTTTTCGAAATTCTCCATCTCCTTGGATCAAGGTTTTTTGGATTGTCCCTCCTTCCACCCCACCCCCCAATCCCAAAAATTTCTCAATATTACCAAGTTTTTGGATTCCCCCCTATGGGGGTTTCGAAATTCTCCAATTCCTTGGATCAAGGTTTTTTGGTTTCCTCCCCTCTGGGGGTAAGCATTCAAATGAACTCCTCCTATGGGGCATGGTGCTCTCTCTTACTACAAGTCTAAACATCTTCCCCTTATTATTTTAAAATGAACTAAAAGTTTCCTCTCATTAATGTGTTTACTCGACGGTCAGTGACGTCAGTATTCCACTCATTAAGTTAAATGAACTAAAAAGGACCACGCGCACACAAGCTGAATCATGTCGAACTTTCAGTTCATTCAAGTTAATAAGGGGATATAGTACCTACATCATAGGGAAAACATTTTCATCATCAGAAAGACACATTTTTTTTCGTTAATACCCACAATTTCTTTACAACACAAGTCTAGACATTTTTCATCTCAGGTCACTCCCCACGAAGTAACCTCCTCCCCACTCTCCCAAACCCTCACACTCCAACCAACACCTCACAATTTTCACTCATAACCCCCAATTTTTCTCGTTTTAACCCTTTTAGTTCATTAAAGTTAATAAGGGGACACATGCATCAGAAAGTCACCGCATCCACTTTCGTTAAATTCACTACTCACAATTTTACATATTACGAAGTTAAATACGCACTTTTACTTTGAACATCTTCAAAAACACTCTCATAAATCATTGAATACTCACAAAAAATACCTTTATACATTTCCAAACAACACTGAAATACTCCAAAAACATCATTCGAACACCCCCAAATCACCTCTGAATACTCCCAGAACACCTTCATAAGTACTCTTGCACATCATTTGAACACCTTCAAAACACTCTCATAATCATTTGTACACCTTCAAAACACCTTTGAATACTCACATAAACACCCTTGAACACCTTCAAAACACCTTCAAAGCACTCTCATAATCATTTGAACACACTCAAAACACCTTTTGAACACCTTTGAACACCTTTGAACAATTACACAAACTACTACACTGAAAATCACTTCCACCTTCAAAACACAATTTGAGTACTCCCAATTACACCACTGAATACTACTAAAACACCGCTGAATTCAATCAAAACACCCTTCAACACCTTCAAACACCCTTGAACACCTTCAAAACACCTTTGAATATCGTTTTAAACTAATTTCATCACAACCCACTTATATCATCTTTTTATCGGTAACTCTAATTCGACTACACTACCCTCATCAATTACCAACAAATTTTACTCGTTTTAACCCTTTTAGTTCATTAAAGTTAATAAGGGGACACATCACTGTAACCAAGATATTCACACACACACACACACACACACGCACACACACACACACACACACACACACACACACACACACACACACACACACACACACGCACCTAACCTAACCTAACCTTACCTAACCTAACATACCCTAACCTAACTTTTCCTAACCTAGCCTAACCTAACCTAACCGAACCTATCCTAACCTAACCTAACCTAACCTAACCTAACCTAACCTAACCTAACCTAACCTAACCTTCCCTACCCTAACCTAACCTAACCGACCTTAACCTAACCTAACCTAACCTAACCTAGCGTAATCTACCCTAACCTAACCTAACCTAACCTTACCTAACCTACCCTAACCTAACCTAACCTACCCTAACCTAACTTAATCTTCCCTAACCTAACCTAACCTAACTCAACCTAACCTAACCTACCCTAACGTATAATAACCTAACCTAACCTAACCTAACGTACCCTAACCTAACTTAACCTAACCTAACCTATCCTAACCTAGCCTAACCTAACCTAACCTAGCCTAACCTAACTTAACCTAACCTAACCTAACCTAACCTACCTAACCTAACCTAACCTAACCTAACCTAACCGAACCTAACCTTACCTAACATAACCTAACCTAACCTAACTTAACCTAACCTAACCTAGCCGAACCTAACCTTACCTAACATAACCTAACCTAACCTATCCTAACCTAGCCTAACCTAACCTAACCTTACCTAACCTACCCTAACCTAACTTAACCTTACCTAACCGAACCTAACCTAACCTAACCTAACCTAACTTAACCTAACCTAACCTAACCTAACCTAGCCTAACCTAACCTAACCTAGCCTAACCTAACTTAACCTAACCTAACCTATCCTAACCTAGCCTAACCTAACCTAACCTAGCCTAACCTAACTTAACCTAACCTAACCTATCCTAACCTAACCTAACCTTACCTAACATAACCTAACCTAACCTATCTTAACCTAACCGAACCTAACCTAACCTAACTTAACCTAACCTAACCTAGCCGAACCTAACCTTACCTAACATAACCTAACCTAACCTATCCTAACCTAGCCTAACCTAACCTAACCTTACCTAACCTACCCTAACCTAACTTAACCTTACCTAACCGAACCTAACCTAACCTAACCTAACCTAACCTAACCTAGCCTAACCTAACCTAACCTAGCCTAACCTAACTTAACCTAACCTAACCTATCCTAACCTAGCCTAACCTAACCTAACCTAGCCTAACCTAACTTAACCTAACCTAACCTATCCTAACCTAACCTAACCTAACCTTACCTAACATAACCTAACCTAACCTATCTTAACCTAACCCAACCTAGCCGAACCTATCCTAACCTAACCTAAAATATATTGGAACACCCCCAAAATACATTAGAGTACTCCAGAATTACTTTGAACGACTCCATTTTGGATATTTCCAAATTAGTTTTGAAAACTTTATCGTAAAATCGAACATTATTTTCTTGTTGGTAAAACACACTCAATGGTAGAAATATTTACTCGATTTCCGAATAGAAGCACTGTCTTCGCTCTGAGAGACTCATTGTGGGTCAGCCCTTCCCCAACACATGGTGTAATGCGGTTCACACCTAAGGTAGATTTAAGATAATCATGAACACCTGGATCAACTCAGGACAGACAGGCGCCATGTAATGCGGTTCACACCCAAGGTAGAACATATCACCTGCGTCAACTCAGGACAGCCAGGCGCCATGAAATGCGGGTAACATCCAAGATAGAATATAATACCAGTATATCCTTACTGAAACACCTAGGTCAATCGTCACCCTAAAGCAACTAATTTTGGTGAGGTCATTACTTTTTTAGTTCATTTTAAAATAATAAGGGGAAGATTGAGATATAACATTTGTATTCTACCTCAATACATTTTTTTTCATGGTAAGGTTTGATTTAAAACTTCATCATGTCTTAAAAATTTTTATTAAACATTTCTCTTTTTAATGAATGAAAACATATTAATCTTGGTGTAACAACACGATCTAAACATCATAAATCCTCCTCTCTAAGTCTTGTTCTTCCAAGTCCCGTCACATCGGTACCTGTAAATTTTAATATATTTCATTAGCATATAATGTGGAGAAATTTGCACCATCACCTGTAAAAGATATAACCAACTAAAAGTTACTTATTTTTTCACTATCCCAAGCATATTCTTCTCGTTAACTTAAATATCTCCCCATTCATGACTTAAAAAAAGCATGATCGTGATGTAAGTATTATGGTAGACATGATTCTCGGTGTTCAGGTAGAGAAAGTCGAAAAAGGTAAGTGTTACATTTTCATGAAGAGATAAATATGAGTTATTAATTCAAATATATCTCTCTTCAAGTTATAATTACTTCCTCATAATAATTTAAATGAATTAATCCTTCCTCATATTATTTAAAATGAATTAATCCACTGATACAAGGTAAATAATTTTGCTTACCTCATGAGGGATACCAAGCACTTCCTTCAACTCTAGAAGACAATAACTTCGAATCATCTTCTAATTCTTGTCCTTGGTTAATGTTTTTCATTTCTTCTTTGACAACCATGGTTGATCGAATACCTTCTTCCTTAAATTTCATTATCATATCTTCGAGTATAGGTTTATAGTGCGTATTCCAGATATAATCATTTGAAGTTTCACACCTCCCAATACCTTTCAGAAAGATAACCTCGCGTATATTTTTATTGTCTTTCACACTTTTTATGAGTCTCTCAATGGATTCCTTGAAATATCTTATTCTGTCTGCGATAGTATCTTTCTTTAAACCATACACCAAATGAGCATCTCTTGATTTTTCAATTAAATTTTGAGAAATGGTATTTTCCTCCAATGGTCCAGCAATACCAAATTGGCTTATTATGGCTGCTAAATAAGGAAGATTCAATTTTCTTTGATCCGGTGAAGGTTCAAACTCGATAACATTTCCAGGAGCATCACGATCTTCAACTCTGCATCTTCTAAGATTAAATAATGGTTCTCTACTTCGATACACATCAGCATAAGGATATTTCTTACCCAAATAATAACTTGCACCATATCCTTTTATAGCAACACAATTCACATGAAAAACAATGCAGACGTTGTCACGACAATATTTTTCATCGTACAATTTTCCTTCTTCAATTTTAAAATATTTTTCCATCCTATTGGCTGTCTCCATTTTCTTGATCTGGTTAGTCGCACCCTGCTGGAAGAGGTACTAATGCACGACCATCAGAGAACAGAGATTTTTATACTCAGCACCGTTCCTGCCAGACGTATGATCTCTATTCAGTTGCCTAATAAGGTTTTAGACTGCTGGTGAATAAAAAAGTATTATAGAGATATTTTATTTGACATATTTTACAATAATGATAACAATATTTCTATGACGTTTTTTTTTAATTCCTTTGCAAAATCAAGAACTTTCCCCTTGTTAACTTAAATGAACTAAAATGCTGGTGAATAAAACAAAAAAAGTATTATAGAGATATTTTATTTGGCATATTTTACAATAATGATAACAATATTTCTACGACGTTTTTTTAATTCCTTTGCAAAATCAAGAATGATTTTAAGATATGCATGCCAATCACCTCCGGCTGAAGCACACCCAATTCCTTCTGGAAACACGACTTTTTCCATTATAATCCCGTTGGGATCTGTTAATAACCACTTAACAAGTTCATTCATGCACTCTTTGAATATAATCTCACGACCTTTCTTTGTATCTAAATATTTGCATGTATTATAGTAGGTCTTATCAACTTTACAGTTCATATAATACTTATGTGGAGGCCCCATCGCATACTGTGCGAACATATTAACAATCATGGGGTTATTTTTTCCATTATTTACAAATTTTATGCTTCCAAATTTATCCCGAGTGACTTCACTAGCTAGATTTGCTTTATGACATCCAGGTGATCTAAATAAATAAGGATTGCTAAGTGGTAAAACCTGACTTAAAGCATCAGCAAGACCTCCCTTTTTCAATTTAACAGCGCAACAATTTGCTTGTTGTACTAAAAGAATTTTATCACTGCCACTAAAATCTTTTGTAATATTCCCTTGCATTACCAAAAGATATTTTTCTTCATCTTTTGTTGCTTCTTTACCTGCAATTTTGATAAAATATTAGTATTATATCCCAAAAATTAAGTTTGTTACACAACAAATGAAAAAATATTTCTCATTAGAATTTCTAAAAATTACAATGTGGGTGAATTTTACTCATTAATATCTCATTAAAAAACTCACGTTCAAAATCTTCCATTGCTATAAGCATTTCTTTATCGGTGAGATATTGATCACAACCCTCCAAAACGAAGGAAGGTGACTGATCAAGGTCTTCTATCGAATTAATCATTTCTTTATCAGTTCAGTGGTGTGTAGACACTTGCTTCTGTAACAAATTTTTTCACATGTAACTTCCGCGTCTTCATCTAAATACTCTTGTAACTCAATATGGACGTGTCTTCTTATACTCTTTTCACCGCGAGGGTTGACATGTTAGTAGTTTTTTTTATAACTATATGTGTAGAGAAATTTGTTCCATGAAAAACACTACGTGGCATCACCATGACGATAGGTGAATGAATCACCACGAGTTTAGTGTCATACAGGAAGGGGATCATAACTTACTTCAATGGTATTATGTTATTACTATACCGATGGTGCATACTTGGAAATGCAAGAACTTTCCCCTTGTTAACTTAAATGAACTAAAAGTGTTTGGGGTAAGATAATTTGTTCAATGAGTATCGTGACGTCATTGCTTTTAGTTCATTTTAAAATAATAAAGGGAAGATGTTCTAACCTGTTTTAACGCGTTGCTGGATAGTGACGTCACAAGCATGTGTTGCCAAAAATATTGTCTGAATAAATCTTTTTTACTGAAAAATAATGAAAGTTAACACTTTTAGTTCATTAAAGTTAATAAGGGGATCACAATTTGAAATGGGTAATATATATGCTTTGAAGAAATCCCCTGTAATGAGTATTTGTATTAAAAAAAAAGATAATCGATGATGACAACGATTGAAATTTTTGGTATAAATATTTGGAGTGAAATGGTAAGGAATCACTTGAAGAAGAAATATGGAGGTGGTTGCGACAAAACATACTAGTGCGGTGTTTATAGAAATGTTATATACAATTAAGAGAGTCGAACCCATTCAAAAAAGAGTTGATGCGGAACCTGTTCTCTCAAAAGAAGAGATTGTAGCTGAGGTACGAGAAATGACTCAACGATGGAGCGAAGAAATATTGGAAAATTTATTGTTACGAGAATGTGAATGGAGTAGTCATTTATCTCAAACTTTTATTATACCAAAGCCCAAAAAATTAATTAAGAAAATGGATTTTGAAATGGCTGATCCTAGTTTAGGTAAGTTTAATGAAATTTTTCATTTAATACTATTTAGCAACTCTTTATGTGTATGGGAGAGTGTTGTGTGTAAGTCACCCCAGACATTGTCCGGAACCCGCATAGAAAGCATCTAATATGGGGAAACTTGCCGACTTCATTGTTATTTGTGAAATGGTGAAAGATCTTCCTTGGTTGGAATTTTGCAACACTGCCAATCAACTCTTAAAGAAAGATGGTGAAACATTGAGTGAAAAGAATTTTCAGCGAGTTAAAAATTGGTTAGAAAATGAACTTGATTCACATAAATTCATTGATGAAATGGCAACGGAGTGGAGTGATGATCTGGTATATTATATTTTGGAAAACAATATACCTGAAAACTTTGTCAGTCAAATATTTAATCGACAGTATAATCTGTGTATTTTGCATAGATGGTACAACACAAAGAAGTGGAAATTAATTTGGAGAGAACTTTTCACAGATATTAAACAATATATTAAAAACATTGAGCCTAATGTGTGAGTAACATATAAAGGTAAGCAAAATTATTTACCTTGTATCAGTGGATTAATTCATTTTAAATAATATGAGGAAGGATTAATTCATTTAAATTATTATGAGGAAGTAATTATAACTTGAAGAGAGATATATTTGAATTAATAACTCATATTTATCTCTTCATGAAAATGTAACACTTACCTTTTTCGACTTTCTCTACCTGAACACCGAGAATCATGTCTACCATAATACTTACATCACGATCATGCTTTTTTTAAGTCATGAATGGGGAGATATTTAAGTTAACGAGAAGAATATGCTTGGGATAGTGAAAAAATAAGTAACTTTTAGTTGGTTATATCTTTTACAGGTGATGGTGCAAATTTCTCCACATTATATGCTAATGAAATATATTAAAATTTACAGGTACCGATGTGACGGGACTTGGAAGAACAAGACTTAGAGAGGAGGATTTATGATGTTTAGATCGTGTTGTTACACCAAGATTAATATGTTTTCATTCATTAAAAAGAGAAATGTTTAATAAAAATTTTTAAGACATGATGAAGTTTTAAATCAAACCTTACCATGAAAAAAAATGTATTGAGGTAGAATACAAATGTTATATCTCAATCTTCCCCTTATTATTTTAAAATGAACTAAAAAAGTAATGACCTCACCAAAATTAGTTGCTTTAGGGTGACGATTGACCTAGGTGTTTCAGTAAGGATATACTGGTATTATATTCTATCTTGGATGTTACCCGCATTTCATGGCGCCTGGCTGTCCTGAGTTGACGCAGGTGATATGTTCTACCTTGGGTGTGAACCGCATTACATGGCGCCTGTCTGTCCTGAGTTGATCCAGGTGTTCATGATTATCTTAAATCTACCTTAGGTGTGAACCGCATTACACCATGTGTTGGGGAAGGGCTGACCCACAATGAGTCTCTCAGAGCGAAGACAGTGCTTCTATTCGGAAATCGAGTAAATATTTCTACCATTGAGTGTGTTTTACCAACAAGAAAATAATGTTCGATTTTACGATAAAGTTTTCAAAACTAATTTGGAAATATCCAAAATGGAGTCGTTCAAAGTAATTCTGGAGTACTCTAATGTATTTTGGGGGTGTTCCAATATATTTTAGGTTAGGTTAGGATAGGTTCGGCTAGGTTGGGTTAGGTTAAGATAGGTTAGGTTAGGTTATGTTAGGTAAGGTTAGGTTAGGTTAGGTTAGGATAGGTTAGGTTAGGTTAAGTTAGGTTAGGCTAGGTTAGGTTAGGTTAGGCTAGGTTAGGATAGGTTAGGTTAGGTTAAGTTAGGTTAGGCTAGGTTAGGTTAGGTTAGGCTAGGTTAGGTTAGGTTAGGTTAGGTTAAGTTAGGTTAGGTTAGGTTAGGTTAGGTTCGGTTAGGTAAGGTTAAGTTAGGTTAGGGTAGGTTAGGTAAGGTTAGGTTAGGTTAGGCTAGGTTAGGATAGGTTAGGTTAGGTTATGTTAGGTTAGGTTAGGCTAGGTTAGGATAGGTTAGGTTAGGTTATGTTAGGTAAGGTTAGGTTCGGCTAGGTTAGGTTAGGTTAAGTTAGGTTAGGTTATGTTAGGTAAGGTTAGGTTCGGTTAGGTTAGGTTAGGTTAGGTTAGGTTAGGTAGGTTAGGTTAGGTTAGGTTAGGTTAGGTTAAGTTAGGTTAGGCTAGGTTAGGTTAGGTTAGGCTAGGTTAGGATAGGTTAGGTTAGGTTAAGTTAGGTTAGGCTAGGTTAGGTTAGGTTAGGCTAGGTTAGGTTAGGTTAGGTTAGGTTAAGTTAGGTTAGGTTAGGTTAGGTTAGGTTCGGTTAGGTAAGGTTAAGTTAGGTTAGGGTAGGTTAGGTAAGGTTAGGTTAGGTTAGGCTAGGTTAGGATAAGTTAGGTTAGGTTATGTTAGGTTAGTTAGGTAAGGTTAGGTTATGGTTAGGTAAGGTTAGGATAGGTTAGGTTAGGATAGGTTAGGTTCTAGGTTAGGTTAGGTTAAGATAGGTTAGGTTAGGTTAGGTTAGGCTAGGTTAGGTTAGGTTAAGTGGTAAGGTTAGGTTAAGTTAGGTTAGGTTATGTTAGGTAAGGTTAGGTTCGGTTAGGTTAGGTTAGGTTAGGTTAGGTTAGGTAGGTTAGGTTAGGTTAGGTTAGGTTAGGTTAGGATAGGTTCGGTTAGGTTAGGTTAGGCTAGGTTAGGAAAAGTTAGGTTAGGGTATGTTAGGTTAGGTAAGGTTAGGTTAGGTTAGGTGCGTGTGTGTGTGTGTGTGTGTGTGTGTGTGTGTGTGTGTGTGTGTGTGTGTGTGTGTGTGTGTGTGTGTGTGTGTGTGTGTGTGTGAATATCTTGGTTACAGTGATGTGTCCCCTTATTAACTTTAATGAACTAAAAGGGTTAAAACGAGTAAAATTTGTTGGTAATTGATGAGGGTAGTGTAGTCGAATTAGAGTTACCGATAAAAAGATGATATAAGTGGGTTGTGATGAAATTAGTTTAAAACGATATTCAAAGGTGTTTTGAAGGTGTTCAAGGGTGTTTGAAGGTGTTGAAGAGTGTTTTTGAAGGTGTTCAAGAGTGTTTTGAAGGTGTTCAAGGGTGTTTTGAAGGTGTTCAAGGGTGTTTTGAAGGTGATCAAAGGTGTTTTGAGGTTATTCAAAGGTGTTTTGAAGGTGTTCAAGGGTGTTTGAAGGTGTTGAAGGGTGTTGGAGTACTCAAATGGTGTTTTTGGAAGTGTTTCAGTGTTGTTTGGAAATGTTCAAAGGTGTTCAAAGGTGTTCAAAAGGTGTTTTGAGTGTGTTCAAATGATTATGAGAGTGCTTTGAAGGTGTTTTGAAGGTGTTCAAGGGTGTTTATGTGAGTATTCAAAGGTGTTTTGAAGGTGTACAAATGATTATGAGAGTGTTTTGAAGGTGTTCAAATGATGTGCAAGAGTACTTATGAAGGTGTTCTGGGAGTATTCAGAGGTGATTTGGGGGTGTTCGAATGATGTTTTTGGAGTATTTCAGTGTTGTTTGGAAATGTATAAAGGTATTTTTTGTGAGTATTCAATGATTTATGAGAGTGTTTTTGAAGATGTTCAAAGTAAAAGTGCGTATTTAACTTCGTAATATGTAAAATTGTGAGTAGTGAATTTAACGAAAGTGGATGCGGTGACTTTCTGATGCATGTGTCCCCTTATTAACTTTAATGAACTAAAAGGGTTAAAACGAGAAAAATTGGGGGTTATGAGTGAAAATTGTGAGGTGTTGGTTGGAGTGTGAGGGTTTGGGAGAGTGGGGAGGAGGTTACTTCGTGGGGAGTGACCTGAGATGAAAAATGTCTAGACTTGTGTTGTAAAGAAATTGTGGGTATTAACGAAAAAAAATGTGTCTTTCTGATGATGAAAATGTTTTCCCTATGATGTAGGTACTATATCCCCTTATTAACTTGAATGAACTGAAAGTTCGACATGATTCAGCTTGTGTGCGCGTGGTCCTTTTTAGTTCATTTAACTTAATGAGTGGAATACTGACGTCACTGACCGTCGAGTAAACACATTAATGAGAGGAAACTTTTAGTTCATTTTAAAATAATAAGGGGAAGATGTTTAGACTTGTAGTAAGAGAGAGCACCATGCCCCATAGGAGGAGTTCATTTGAATGCTTACCCCCAGAGGGGAGGAAACCAAAAAACCTTGATCCAAGGAATTGGAGAATTTCGAAACCCCCATAGGGGGGAATCCAAAAACTTGGTAATATTGAGAAATTTTTGGGATTGGGGGGTGGGGTGGAAGGAGGGACAATCCAAAAAACCTTGATCCAAGGAGATGGAGAATTTCGAAAACCCCATAGGGAGGATCCAAAAAACTTGATCTAAGGAGATGGAGAATTTCGAAAACCCTATAGGGGAGGAATCCAAAAACTTGTATCATCGAGAAATTTTTGGGTTGGGGGGTGAATTTGGGAGGGGGATCCGAGGAGATGGAGAAATTCAAAACCCCCAGAGGGGGGAATCCAAAAAACTTGATCCGAGGAAGTAGAGTCTTTGTATTATCGAGTGAAAAAAATTGGGATGGTGGGGGTGAAAGGAGGGGTACCCAAAAAAAACCTTGATCCGAGGAATTGGAGAATTTCGAAAACCCCATAGGGGGGAATCCAAAACTTGTATCATCGAGAAATTTTTGGGGTTGGGGGGTGAAAGTGGGAGGGGGAACCTTAAAAATTTGATCCAAGGAGATGGAGAATTTCGAAAACCTCCATAGGGGGGAATGCAAAAACTTGTAATATCGAGAAATTTTGGGATGGGGGTGAAAGTGAGAGGGGGAACCTTAAAAACTTGATCCGAGGAGATGGAGAGCACAAGAAAATGAAATTCAAAAAAAATTCGAAACCCCGTAGGGGGGAATCCAAAAACCTTGATCCAAGGAGATCATAAGAAAAAAAAATTCGAGGCGCGGGGGCGATCCGGACGACGCTGCAGAAGGCGCAGCAGAAGGCGCGAAGGGGCGCGGGCGGGCGCGCGGGGTGGGGCGGGGCGCGCGGGGCGGCGGGGCGGGGCGCGCGGGTGCGCGGGCGCGCGGGGCGGCGGGGCGGGGCGCGCGGGTGCGCGGGCGCGCGGCGCGACGGCGGGGTCGCAAGGCGGGGGGTCGTGGGGGGTGGGGGTATTGGTTGGGGGGTCAAGGGTGAGGTAGTCTCGAGGGCGAGGTCATGGTCAAAACCGGAAGTAACACCTAGGTGTGAAAAGGTGACCCTCCAGCTGCTGGTCCTAGACCGGATACCTCGCTCAGTGGAAGGCCTAAACCGGAAGTTCCTCGCCCAGTGAAAGGCCTAAACCGGAAGTTCCTCCCCCAGAAGAAAAGTTGACTACTTATATATATATATATATATATATATATATATATATATATATATATATATATATATATATATATATATATATATATATAAAATGTCGTGCCGAAGAGGTAAAACTGGTCACTTAGCAAGAACTCGTTCAAAAATAAGTCTTTTCCAAAATTTTCTCTTATACGTTTAAAGATATATTTTCATTTATGTAAATGTAAAAATAAATAATTTTGTACCAAAAGAACCTTAGAAAACTTACCTAACCTTATTATAAACAGCGCAATTTAATTTAACCTAATCCAACTAAGTATAATTTGTATAAGTTTATAATTTAATAAACAAACACAATGAAATATATTTTTTTCGTTAGGTTCAGAATGATTTTTACGAAATTATTGCATACACAAATTTTCCCTTGCCTTATTCGGAAAGAGGAGCGTTACTATTTAAGCCAAAATCGCAAGTTTCAAGTATTCGGCACGTCAAATATATATGTCGTGCCGAATATGTTAAACTGGTCAATTTGCAAGAACTCTTTTCTAAAATTTTCTCTTATACGTTTAAAGATATATTTTTTTCATTAATGTTGATGTAAAAATTTATAATTTTGCACCAAAAGAAACTTAGAAAACTTACACACACAAATAACCCGCACATAAAAGACAGAAGCTTACGACGACGTTTCGGTCCGACTTGGACCATTGACAAAGTCACACTAACAGAGGAGGAGCAGGACGGCTATATATAGGCAGGAAGAGGTGGAGGTAGTAGTAGTGGAAGTAGTAGTAGTAGTAGTAGTACAAGAATTGTATATAATACCGACAGGATGAAATGACACATGCACAACACCCGGGCATCCCCACCGTAGACGTTTCGCCATCCAGCCAGCCACTGGATGGCGAAACGTCCACAACAAAGACAACCAGAGGCCGTACATGTGTCTAATTTCATCAGTAGATGTAGTAGAAGAAGAAGAGGTAGTAGTAGTGGTAGTGGTAGAAGTGGGAAATAAGGAAGACGAGCCAGTCAAATACAAAGGAAGGGGAGCACTGCAAGAGAGCTAGAAACCCACAGAGGGAGAGCAAGCGCACCGAGGTGCGTGAAAGGGGAAGTGGTGAAATAAAATAAAGAAGGAACAGAAACACGAGACAGGAGAGAGAAAGACAACCCAGAGGAGAAAAGGAGAGAGGAAAGGGGAAGAGGAAGAAGTAAAAGAAGAAGAAGAAGAAAAAATGAGGATTCAGGTTAAGTCACGGGTGTTCTGAAATTTGGAGCATTTTACAATGTAGTGGGAGAGGAAGGCATCTACAGAGACGAAGCCAGGGCTAAGGTTCATACAAGGAAAGTTGTGTATAAGAGAAGATTCAACTAAACGGCGACTGTTCGAGTTGGAAGTAGGGAAGACAGTTTTAGCAGAAGACCAGTCAATAGGATGGCTATGATCTCTGACGTGACAGAAAAGAGCATTGTTAGTGTCGGCAAGCCTAACACTATTTTTGTGCTCCCTAAGTCTGTCAGAAAGAGATCGACCAGTTTCTCCAAAGTATTGAAGAGGACAGGAGGAGCAAGAAATAGAGTAGACACCAGGAACATCTGTAGAGGGAGGAGAGGTATGAACGAGATTAGTGCGAAGAGTGTTAGTCTGGCGGAAGGTAAGCTTGATGTCTAAGGGACGGAGAGAATTGTTGAGATTAGAAAGACCGGAAATGTAGGGAAGGCAGAGGATAGAAGAGTTCCCATGAGTAGAGAGTTTGGGAGAGAAGAAATTGCGTTTAGCACGTGAGAGGGCAGAGTCTATGAAATGGGAAGGGTAGCCAAGACGGGAGAACGAATTATAAAGAGTGGAAATTTCTGCTGGAAGGAACTGAGGATCACAGATGCGGAGGGCACGGAGAAAGAGGGAGATAAGAACACTTCTCTTGACAGGGGAAGCATGATAGGAAAAGTAGTGAATGTACATGCCACTGTGCATAGGTTTACGGTAAACGGAAAAGGAAAAACCTGTATCTGAGCGGTGGACATGGACATCAAGGAAAGGAAGTAAGGAATTAGATTCCCATTCAGCTTTAAACTTGATGGAAGGGGCAAGATTGTTAAGAGCTTCAAGAAAAGGTTGGAAGAGACTGGAGTCATGAGGCCACAGAGCAAAGATGTCATCCACATAGCGGAGCCAGAGTGAAGGTTGCACATCGAGGGTAGGAAGAAGAACAGTCTCGAAGTATTCCATGTAAAGATTAGCAAGGACAGGAGAGAGAGGAGAGCCCATAGCGACACCGAAGGTTTGGGAATAATATTTCCCTTGGAAGGAAAAGGAGTTAGAGTCCACACAGAGGCGGATCAGATCAAGAAAGACATCAGTGGGGATAGGGAGATGAAGAAACCCTTCATGGGCCTTCTCTCTAAGGAAATCAAGGACATCATCAAGAGGGACATTGGTGAAGAGGGACTCAACGTCAAGACTAAGCATCTTACAGGTTGGGAGAGAGCGAACCCGTTCAATGAAGTCACTCTCAAGACTTCATTGAACGGGTTCGCTCTCTCCCAACCTGTAAGATGCTTAGTCTTGACGTTGAGTCCCTCTTCACCAATGTCCCTCTTGATGATGTCCTTGATTTCCTTAGAGAGAAGGCCCATGAAGGGTTTCTTCATCTCCCTATCCCCACTGATGTCTTTCTTGATCTGATCCGCCTCTGTGTGGACTCTAACTCCTTTTCCTTCCAAGGGAAATATTATTCCCAAACCTTCGGTGTCGCTATGGGCTCTCCTCTCTCTCCTGTCCTTGCTAATCTTTACATGGAATACTTCGAGACTGTTCTTCTTCCTACCCTCGATGTGCAACCTTCACTCTGGCTCCGCTATGTGGATGACATCTTTGCTCTGTGGCCTCATGACTCCAGTCTCTTCCAACCTTTTCTTGAAGCTCTTAACAATCTTGCCCCTTCCATCAAGTTCAAAGCTGAATGGGAATCTAATTCCTTACTTCCTTTCCTTGATGTCCATGTCCACCGCTCAGATACAGGTTTTTCCTTTTCCGTTTACCGTAAACCTATGCACAGTGGCATGTACATTCACTACTTTTCCTATCATGCTTCCCCTGTCAAGAGAAGTGTTATCTCCCTCTTTCTCCGTGCCCTCCGCATCTGTGATCCTCAGTTCCTTCCAGCAGAAATTTCCACTCTTTATAATTCGTTCTCCCGTCTTGGCTACCCTTCCCATTTCATAGACTCTGCCCTCTCACGTGCTAAACGCAATTTCTTCTCTCCCAAACTCTCTACTCATGGGAACTCTTCTATCCTCTGCCTTCCCTACATTTCCGGTCTTTCTAATCTCAACAATTCTCTCCGTCCCTTAGACATCAAGCTTACCTTCCGCCAGACTAACACTCTTCGCACTAATCTCGTTCATACCTCTCCTCCCTCTACAGATGTTCCTGGTGTCTACTCTATTTCTTGCTCCTCCTGTCCTCTTCAATACTTTGGAGAAACTGGTCGATCTCTTTCTGACAGACTTAGGGAGCACAAAAATAGTGTTAGGCTTGCCGACACTAACAATGCTCTTTTCTGTCACGTCAGAGATCATAGCCATCCTATTGACTGGTCTTCTGCTAAAACTGTCTTCCCTACTTCCAACTCGAACAGTCGCCGTTTAGTTGAATCTTCTCTTATACACAACTTTCCTTGTATGAACCTTAGCCCTGGCTTCGTCTCTGTAGATGCCTTCCTCTCCCACTACATTGTAAAATGCTCCAAATTTCAGAACACCCGTGACTTAACCTGAATCCTCATTTTTTTTTCTTCTTCTTCTTTTACTTCTTCCTCTTCCCCTTTCCTCTCTCCTTTTCTCCTCTGGGTTGTCTTTCTCTCTCCTGTCTCGTGTTTCTGTTCCTTCTTTATTTTATTTCACCACTTCCCCTTTCACGCACCTCGGTGCGCTTGCTCTCCCTCTGTGGGTTTCTAGCTCTCTTGCAGTGCTCCCCTTCCTTTGTATTTGACTGGCTCGTCTTCCTTATTTCCCACTTCTACCACTACCACTACTACTACCTCTTCTTCTTCTACTACATCTACTGATGAAATTAGACACATGTACGGCGTCTGGTTGTCTTTGTTGTGGACGTTTCGCCATCCAGTGGCTGGCTGGATGGCGAAACGTCTACGGTGGGGATGCCCGGGTGTTGTGCATGTGTCATTTCATCCTGTCGGTATTATATACAATTCTTGTACTACTACTACTACTACTACTTCCACTACTACTACCTCCACCTCTTCCTGCCTATATATAGCCGTCCTGCTCCTCCTCTGTTAGTGTGACTTTGTCAATGGTCCAAGTCGGACCGAAACGTCGTCGTAAGCTTCTGTCTTTTATGTGCGGGTTATTTGTGTATCGTTCCAGTCACGGTATTGTGCCTTTTTGTTATTTAGAAAACTTACCTAACCTTATTATAACAAGAACAATTTATTTTAGCCTAACGCAACTAAATATATTTTAGATTTGTTTACAATAATTTAATACTAAACAAACACAGTGAAATATACTTTTTTCGTTAGGTTCAGAATGATTTTGGCGAAATTATTGAAAAAAAAAATTTCACTTGTCCTATATGGCAAGATGAGCGTTGCTATTTAAGTCAAGATCGCAAGTTCTGCCTATTCGGCACGACATATATATATATATATATATATATATATATATATATATATATATACACACACACATATATATACATAAGGGATGGGACCGTGGCCCTGGTAGTGGCAAGTCCAGCACTTTAGAGCTTAGCTCTGGGGCTTCTAACAGGAAAGATTTAGAAACACGTTTTTGTTTATGTCTGCGTCAGAGGCGCCATCTGTGACTCTCCTCACTCTAACAGCGATCATGTAGCCTTCGCAACAAAATCCTCACCTTTCTCAAAGTCATATAGTCTATGAATTCAATTTAAGTCGTAGTATGTGAGTAAACAGAAAGATGGACGAGGGGATCGAACCATGGTCCCAGTAGTGATGGGGAGTGTATTTTCTTTTATGGGTTATATTCGGTGGAAAAAGTTGATATGTTGAAGATTGTAGACCTCTTTATATGTCTTCTTATTTTCATATGTCTTCGTATTGTAAATACTCCGGTGCACAAACAATGTTTTCAAGATGAGAGAGACCAAGAATAATTATCTGTCATAATTTTAGTAGTAATAGTCTGCACAAAGACACTAACTGACTTTAAATGCATTTGTAATTTTAAATATTAGTTGGTTTCAATGACTAATCACTAGCAACAGCAATGACCAGCCTTAGTACCTACATCATGACCATCACCCACTACCACCATCACCAGCACCCACTACCACATCACCAGCACCCACTACCACCCTCACCAGCACCAACTACCACCATCACCAGCACCCACTACCACCATCACCAGCACCCACTACCACATCACCAGCACCCATTACCACCCTCACCAGCACCAACTACCACCATCACCAGCACCCACTACCACCATCACCATCACTCACTACCACCATCACCAGCACCGATTACCACCATCACCCACTATCACCATCACCAGCACCCACTACCACCATCACCAGCACTCACTACCACCATCACCAGCACCCACTACCACCCACCATTAACAGCAACCCCAATCACAATGTTAAGACAGCGGTTGGTAATGGTGAGTGGTGATGGTGATAGTGAGTATGAGATCTGTTAAGTGCTGTGACTGGTGTTTGATAGTAATTTAAAAGATTGTGTAACGAGGCAGGGCTAGCCAACCTTCATGTATCTTCGACACTCCATCTTCCTATTCCCTCGTCACAATACTAGCACCAATAATCGGTTCATCCTATGACAAACACCCGTGTCAGAATTTATTACCTGATAAATAAATTAACACCATGCACCATCAACCAAGACCGACACCATGACAACAAAACTTGCCACCTCACGCTAACCTTGTTCCTAGAGAGAAAATCTATAAAATTGCGACATCCTACAAAACACCTCACGGCTTTGTTCGTCAACAGTGTAATACGTCTAACAAGAGAACAGGAGTCCTTTGTAAATATACGACAGTATAAGAAATGTTGTCCTACTTTTAGGCAGAGCTGAGGAAACAAGTTGACCTCCGGAGGGCGTACTGGGGGTCAACGCCTCCGCGGCCCAGTCCATGACCAGGCCTCGCGGTGAAGCAGAGGCTGATCATCCAGGCTGTTACTGCTGGCCGCACGTAGTCCCACGTACGCTCGGCTGATCGGATACTGACTTTAGGTATCTGTCAAGCTTCCTCTTAAAGGTAGCCAGGGGTCTATTGGTAATTCCCCTTATGCCTTGTGGGAGGCTGTTGAACAGTCTTGGGCCCCGGACACTTATTGTGTTTTCGCTTAATGTTCCAGTGGCGGGGAGCCATCTGTCCAGTCTTTTCCTTTCGTAGTGAGTGAATTCTGTGTGCATATTGGGGAGCAGTCCCTCTAAGATTATCCAAAATGTAGATTATGATGTATCTCTCTCGCCTGCACTCCAGTGTGTACAGATCAAGTGACTCCAAGCGTTCCCAGTAATAAAGGTGTTTGTGCAGTAGAGGTTCTCTGTATATTCTATATATCTGCGATTTCACTTGTCTTGAATGGAGCTGTTAGTGTACAACAGTATTCCAGCCTAGAGAGAATAAGTGATGTAAAAAGGATTATCACTGGCTTGGTATCCTTAGTTTTGAAGATTATCATTATCCATCCTATCATTTTTTTCCCTCGCAGATGTGAAAGTGAGACTGTTATAATCTTTGTCAGTGAGATCCTCTGACATTAACACTCCCAAGTCCTTCACACTACTTTTTCGCTCTGTTGTGTGATTACTTTGAAGTATACTCAGTTCGAGCTATTTCTTCCAGTTTCCACAACGGAGTACTTGAAATTTATCCTCACTGAGCAACATATTGTTTTCCGTTGCCAAATGGAAAACTTGGTTTATATCTGTTGGAGATTTACCGTGTTCTCAACGGTTGACACTCATGCAGATTCTAGTATCGTCTGCAAAGGATAACTTGAAGCTATGGTTCACATCTCTATGTCAACTAAAAAGTGGCCCCTCTATAAACATGTACATCTTGAAGTCTACCCAACAGTCTTTTATCTACCAATACACACTTCAACAAATTACTGTTATTGCGCCCTGCATCATATCTTGTATAGTTATTTATCCTCGTTTTCTTAAAATATGTATTACCTATAATCAAACCCCTTTCTATACAAAGTTCAATCAAAAGGACCCCCATTATCATTTATATCTGGCACCCCAAACTTACCTACCACTCTCTCTCTAAATGTTTCTCCTACTTTAGCATTTAGGTCCCCTACCACACTTTCTCACTTGGTTCGAAGGTTCCTATATATTCGCTTAACATCTCCCAAAATCTCTCTACACTCCTCTTTTCTCCAGGTGCTTACACACTTATTATGACCCACTTGTCGCATCCAACCCTTATTTTAATCCACATAATCCTTGAATTTATACATTTATTTCCCTTTTCTCCTTCCATAACTGATTCAACATTATTGCTACCCATTCCTTAGCTCTAACTCTCTCAAATACTTCTGACTTAATCCCATTTATTTATCCCCAGTGAAACTCACCTACCCCCTTCAGCTTTGTTTCGCTTAGAGCTAGGACATCCAACTTCCTTTCATTCATAACATTAGCAATCTTCTCTTTATCATCTGCACTGCATCCTGATCTGGGATTTTTCCATGTATAACAGTCTCTAAGCTTACAGAGAATGTTGTGAAATACACAGAACATTCAGTAATTGCTAGTCCTGTGGGCGAAAACGTCATGATAATGAGAGAAGACAGAAGAGAATAGACAGGTTGAAGCTGACAGGAACGTGACAGTAACTCAAATAACCACACATTACACAAGTGGTATGAATTATTATAATAAAAAAGAAGCACTAAGCCACATGGGTTATACAGCAAGTGGTATGAAGAGCACCTCTGAACTCACAACACATCAAACCTTGAAGTGGATGGGTACAGCATCATTAGACTACACAGGGTTCCACTAGCGTCAGAGCTAAGAACAGGAAACTGAGGCTACACTGGGCACAGGCTCACTAATATATCTTTATTTCTACATGCACATGGTATACAGGTCCAGCTGACATCAATGACATATTACTACATAGAAAGCCGCTTGTTATACAGAGCATTTCGGGCAAGTTAGGTCAGTTTTGCCCGACTCACACCAGACGACTAACATGCAAATAAACATTTTACTGATGGGTGAACATAGACAACCGATGTAAGGAAACACTTCCAATGTTTCCACCCTTGCCGGAAACCGAACCTGGACCCTCAGCATCTGATGCGAGAGCTTTCGCCACCAAGCCACGGGCCACCGCGGCCTGGACAGTTGAAGATTGCAAAAACATCACGACAAATTGCGATTTCTATTGTAATATGTGGATGGTCGGCTCAAAATTTGGTGTAAACCTTTGGGATGTGACGGAACAGGAGACTCGCAGCATGAATGTGCAGCTGAAAAATCTGCAACAACTGCATGATGCTATCATTTCAACATGAACCAGGATCTCTAAAGAATGTTTCCAGGCTCTAGGGGCAAAGAGAGTTCCTACCTTGTATGAAAAGGGTGTACCCAATAAAGTGGCCACTTTTTTTTTTTATTTTATTTAAAACAGTACAGAACAGTTAATAAATAAAAGAATACAAGACCTATCCGGCAACAGATGTGATAACCTTCCATCGCCTAATGAACCACACAACTCCGTGTGGTTTCCAACACCCCCCCCCTTTTACCCCCCTATTCTAAATCAAACAGGTTTACCACAGCTTATGGACATATTAACATATATACATTAATATAACAGTTGTCATGCTTGTCCATAAAGTGTATTAAACGACCACAAGACTGCCTGAACAGTGTACTAACAACAGTCATGGTTTAGATATATATCACAACAAACATTACATTGCTACAACATAAAAGGCATGTAGCACACAAGTATTTCACTACAGGAAAACATGCCTATCCTAAAAATTATCACCAACACAAACGTGTTTAAAGCCTCAACCCCCCCCTCCTTGCATTTCCCACCCAAACCTATTCACAACCAAAAATACAAATTATACAGTAAAGAAAAAGAATACAACATTGTAACACATTAATACAGTACATGTATATACACAACCCATTTCACAAATATCCTCAAGTAATTACAAAGGGTCAGTCCTTGTGCATACAAGAGTCCTCATAACAGCAAGTCCCTCACAACTAACACTACCAGTGTTTTTATACATTATGTATGCATAGGTATAAAATACATACCCAATACTTGACATAGAACATAAGGACGCTCCTCAAACCTCCACCATACAGACCCCACCCCATAATATCATACAACATAATAGTCCAAGATTCATACACACAGCAGCAGCATACGCCACCTCAACCACACCAGCGTACTTTAGGCGCGCACAGGCACAGGCAGCAACACCTCTAACCAGAACCTAACACTACTCATACTCCACAATTTGCAGACACATCTGAACAGCACATATCAAGCCACTTTCATCCTAACACTGGGCACATGCCCCTCTCTCAAGGTGCACGCTATCTGGTGCCCCCAGACACACACGCCATTAATCGGCGCTGCCATCAAGCAGCAGACCTCATCACACCTTCCACGATGATTCCCGCCCCTATCTAAACCCCCCTCACACCTGGCTAAGGTTTCCTCCCTCGCTGCCCCACTACTACTTTTGCATGCCCACTTGGGCCCTGGGGGACACGTTTGCCATGCTCTCCATGCACGACACCCGTGCCACCTGCTGTCACTGCTCACCTCCACTAGCACACCGCCCCCCATCTACCGATGCTTTCTTCCCTGTTCGTTGAGCCGGCGTCAGGACGTCGTCAGAGCCCGACATTGCTGCCGCCCTCTTCCTCGTCCCAGCGTCCTCCTCCATGTTTGTGACCGGATCGTCCACACGATGAACCTCCACCACCTTCGTCTCTGCCTTCTGACGAGGGGTCACCACGTCCCCGCCAGCCCCACCAGCACCAACAACCTCCTCCTGCTGCTGCTCGACCGCCACAGACACGATCTCCCGACTGGCCGTCGGCACAGCCGGGGAGACCACATCCGTAGATGAGAACATGGCATGCAAAACAGACGCTATTGTCGCATCCAAGTCCTCCACTTCCACCGTCACCTGGTCCTCCCCGGAAGCCTGCTGTACCACCGGCGATGCAGGCGACTCAAGAGACGACAGCTCCAGATTCGACACCACCACTGGCTCCTCAATCTCCTCATTCCAAAGCCGACCGTGGCCACCATCTCCTTTTCGTCCATATATGGGAGCCTCTTGCCCATCGTCATTTGTTGATCCACCGGCCGGCCTTCTGGCCTGCCCTCACTGCCCACACTCTGCTGCCATATGATCATAGTCACTGCAGAGGCGGCACGTCCGTCGTTGACCAGCATACGACACCATGACCTGTATTCGGAAGGCTTCAAGGTACACATACGATGGTATGACCTGGCGTAGAGACATCTTAAGGGTAAACGAACCGTCTGGGAGACCAGCATACGCCCCAGCCACCCTATTGCCTTGTTTAGCCATGTGTACCACTCCGTATCTTCTGAAAACACTGTGGAGATCCGTTGCAACGGCCTCGAAGGGCACATTGCGCAGTTTCACCCACGTATATTGTCGAGAAACATCCACCATACGCACATGCACTTCAGGGGACACATCTACGCAGAGATCTTGGAATTGCTCAACCAGCTGCTCATACACTGGCTCGTAGAGTAGTTTCACAAATATCTGGTAGGTGCCATTTAATGCCGCACCGTACAAATCCTTGTCCGCAATACCATAAGTGTCACGGATAATCTTGGGTAGCAAAACTTGTTCATTCTCTGGCGTAATCGCCCCCCGAACAAGCTGTATACCAATGGTATTCACCCGCCGCCTCACGCTGATTACCATGATGTCACTGGATAGCTTGCTAGACTGTCATCAGAGAGGTACGAGGCACGTCCACACTCCCTGGCAGCTAGGTCGCGACTGTGAATGGCCACTGAGTGTATATTTTTCGCACAGTTATTACAACAATAAATTTATACTCGCTTGTTCGGGGAAACGACCGTTGCTTCAGAGGTCAACATCGTAAACTCTGCCTAAACACCACGAAAACAATTATAATACACTGTTAGTAGACGAAACATTACTGTGAGGGAAAAGTTCAACAGATAGGAGTAGCGAGCGAGTATATGGTAACGATAGTTTGATTGCCGGCTGCTTGTTAAGGTAGGGTCAGTCTAGCTCCCGCTATCTCCCTTCCCCCCTTTCTCCCCACCCCGAAAGGTGACGTGTGTGGCTCCGGCCAAACAGTAATCACTCGACTCATAGCTCCCAGCACAACTGTAAGTAAAAGCCTCTGCTCCTATTCTCATTGTTCGCATCGCTGTTGGGCCGTGCGGACGCACTGTGCAGTAGCTCCCACTACACCTGGTTTCTGCGCAGTTTTCACTGTTCAGACATGGCGGAGTACACCGGCAGGAGGATTAATACAGTTTGCATTGAGCTGTTGAGGGGTTCTCTGAGCCCTGCTACTATGAACGTCGTTCTACCTGCAATTATTAGGGATTTATATGGTATCCCTAATGAGGAACTGTATGGTGTGGCCCTTAATGGGATGAAACGAGTATTTGTGAAGTTCCTGAGGAATAGCTACTACAGCAGTGTGGTGGAGGAGTACCAGGAACGGCGAATGTGTTTCAACTCGACGATGGATGTGTGCATGCATGAAGTATCTACATTCTACACGTGGGTACGAGTGAGGAATGTACCCTTCGAGGCAACTCAGTTTGGTATACAGGAAGTTTTTCGCAAGTATGGAGTCATTCATGAAGCCAGAGGTGGGGTATGGCGGGATGGACCATATGTGGGCCTCCCGGAAGGGTCATACAACATCAAGATGACTTTAAAGACGCCTATACCTTCGTATGTAATGTTGCCAGGCACCAGAAATCAGGTATATGTGTCGTATGTGGGGCAAAGGAGAACGTGTCGTCTTTGTGGCTCTTTTGACCATATAGCGGCACAATGTGCACGTAGAGTTGCCCCGGGGGTGTCAGTCCCGGTGGAGGACGTCCAGCAGGCGAGTGTGGTGGCGGCGGCGAAGAATGGGACTACTCTATGGAGTGAGGAGGTGGAGAAGGAGGGTGAACAGATGGGGACGTGTGTCACACTCCCGGTGGAGGAGGAAGTTCCTTCTCCAACATCTGAGGTGGTGGAGGAAGTGGTGGAGACGACACAGGAGGTGTCCTTGGAGTCAGTGCTCCAGGAATTCTTGGAGGAGGCCTTGGTAGGAGAGGACATGGATGGACGGATCAGTGAAAAGCAGCAATTGCAAGGCCTGAGTGAGAAGTCGGAAGTAGTAGGGAACACTGGAAAGGATACACTTGTAGTGGCAGAGGTACACAGGGAGGATGTACCTGAGGAAGAGGTGGCTTTGGGAGGCAGCTCTAGGAAGAGACCAGCGGGGTTGACTGAATTAGATGATGTTTTAACACCTGGGCAAAGACCAGGTAAGAAGGTTTGGGCAGAGGTGGTCCGCAAATCCCCTACAGGGGGGGGAGTACAGGGAAAATCGGGGGAGAGACAAGGGGGGGTAGGAAGTTCTATTAAAAAGAGTAATAAGGAAAGTGTAAGCAGCTTGAAGGGAAGTGTGAGCAAGCCACAGCGGCATAGGGGTAAGCCGCCTCTCCTTGACCATTCAGGTGTGTAACGATAAATGCTAATGGCTTAAAAACTGAGGTTAAAAGGGTGTGGTTGGAGTGGTTCCTTAAAAGGTACGACGTTGATGTTGGTTTCCTACAGGAGCATAACTATAAGTCAGGTAGTGAGTTGAGATTGAGAGGATATAAGTTGTTTGTGAGCATGGCAACGCTTTTAAAGGGCGGAGTGGCTGTTTTAGTAAAGGAGACCAGTCCCTTGCGAGTCATGGGGTGGGAGGAGGGGGGTGGGGGGAGGGTTGTTCGGGTGGATGGGTGGTGGGGGGAGAGTAGGGTATGTTTTGTGGGAGTTTATATGCCTGCGATTGGTAACGTAAGGATAAAATCAGATTTTGTTCGTGACGTTTTGTTATATCATCTCAGGGGTTTACCTGCCATAGCGATAATTGGAGGTGATTGGAATTGTGTGATTAGGCATGTAGACGTAGTTCCTAGGGGGGCGGGGTGTGTGTTGGGTGTTTTAAGGGATGCATTGTGCGATGTCGGGGTGGTAGATGTGGTTGGCAGGGGGGGGTATCAGGTTGAGTATACCTATGTACAGGGGAGTTATGAGGCAAGGTTGGATAGGATTTATGTGAGGCAGGGGATAGGAGTGGAGAGAGTTAGAACAGTAGACGTGGGTTTTTCAGACCACAGAGCAGTGTTGGCTGATCTTAGGGTGGATGGTATTCCGAGAATATATCAGGGCTATTGGAAATTAAATGTGAGGCTTTTACAGGAGGAGGATCAAGGTCGGTCTTTTCAGTCATGGTGGAAAGGCTTTTGGGAGGCTAGGGATGAGGAGGTGGATTTGTTAGATTGGTGGGAGTTGCAGGCAAAGGTGAAAATTGTAGAATTTTTTAGGAAGAGGGGCAGGGAAAGGGCACGCTGGAGGTTTGGATTGCAGAATTATTTAGAGGGTCAGTTGAATGATTGTTATGTGGGGGGGAGTAGGGAGGGAGGGGAAGGAGTTATGGGGGAACTTAGGAGTCGTTTAGTAGAGATGCATAATGAACGTTTTGATGCACTCAGGGTCAGGGCAGGATTGGAGGACGTACTAAAGGGTGATAAGCCAACCGGGTATGTTCTCAGAAAATTCAAGGACAGACAGTTGAGGAATACCGTGGCGCATATTGTTGTGGAGGGTGGGGAGGGTTATGTGAGGGGACAGGGTCTCACTGACACAGATTCTATCAGTAGGTATGCTGATGATTGGTTTATGGAGAAATGGAAGAGAAGGGGAGGGGTAGGTGGGATAGAAACATTTAGTGGGATTAGGGTACTGCAGGGTATGGGGCAGAGGGATAGGGAGTTGGAGGGAGGCATTACGGGGGAGGAGGTGGGGGAAGTGGTGAATGGGTTGAGTCAGGGGAAGGCACCGGGAATAGATGGGTTACCTAATGATTTTTACAAAGCGCATTGGGAGGTTCTGAGGGAGTGCCTTGTGGAGGTTCTGAATTATATGTTGAAATGGGGCAGAATGGCGCAAACACAGAGAACTGGGGTCGTTGTCTTGGTGCCAAAGAAGGGAGGAGAGGAGAAGGGTTTGGGAGATTATCGTCCGTTGTCGTTAATGTGTACGGATTACAAAATTTTTGCGAAGGTATTGGGGAACAGATTAAAGAAGGTAATTGGGAGTAGAGTACATGAGGGACAGTATGGGATTCCGGGAAGGACTATGAAGAATGGGCATAGTGCGATAAGGGATTTTATAGAGAACTGTCAGGGAGGGGGCGTCCTTGGCTTGGATTGGGCTCAGGCATATGACTGTGTGAAGAGGGACTTTTTGTGGGGATGTTTGGAGAAATTGGGTTTTGGAGGGGGGGGTAGTGAGGTGGGTGCGCACGCTGTATGAGGGGGCTGTAATGAGGGTGCAAGTTAATGGTAAGCTGGGGGGGGCGGTGATGATGGAACAGGGATTAAGGCAGGGTTGCCCGCTGTCACAGTTGCTTTTTGCATGCGTGCAACATCCTTTCTTTGAGGCTGTGGACGAGGAATTGAGGGAGGTGGGGGGGGGAAGTATGGGGGGCATAGTAGGTTATGTGGATGATACAACTGTGTTAGTTACGAGTGGGGAGGCTTTACGTAGGGTGGGAGAGGTCATTAGGAGCTTTGGGTATGTTTCAGGAATGGTAGTTAATTTAGCAAAGTCTAGGTTATTGGAAGTAGGAACATGGGTTGGGGGGAGATTGGGGGAGGAGATGGGATGGACGGTTTGTGATAGAATTAAGGTGTGTGGGATATGGTATATGAAGCAATTGCAGGAATGTAGGAGGATTAACTCAGAAGCAGTCACGAGTAGGGTTATAGGCAAGTTAAAAGGTTTGAGGGCCAGTGAAGTGGCGTTACAGCAGAGGGTGTTAGTAATTAATTCGGTGGTGTATAGCAAGGTCTGGGGTGTAGCGGAGGTGTTCCCTTTGAGGGTGCAGGATATACAGGAAATACAGAGGAGGGTGTTGAGGTTTGTGTGGGGGTTTGGGAGGGCCTGGTTGTCCAAAGATGTGGTCATGACGGAGGTGAAAAGGGGGGGTCTAGGTTTGTTGGACTTAGGGCCTAGGGTAATGGTATTATATATTAAGCAGAGGTATTTAAGGGTGGGGGGGAGAGGGGTGTTAGGGTGGATAGGGTGATGAGGGATGCTAGAAACTGGTGGAGTGGTAGGGATTTGAGAAAGTGTGAAGATGTAATAAGATTCATGTTGGCAGTGGGGCAGGTAAAAAGGTTGAAGGTAAAAGCAGTGGTGGGTGTGGTGTGGGGAAGGGGTGCATTGCAGGGGGTCGCAGTATACCCCATGTATAACTGGAGGGTCATATGGAGGGAGTTCAGGACGCTTCGGATACCAGCAAGGGTTAGGGAGTTGGTGTATCGGTTTCTAATGGGTGTGGTGGCATCTAAGTATATGTTGCATAAGATGGGGTTTGTTAGAGAGGCAACATGTTTATTCTGTGGGGAGGAGGAGACGGCATATCATGTGGTATATTTTTGTTCATCTTTGGAAGTGGTGAGAGTCTGGATGGCGGGGGTTATTAGGCTGTTGGGGGGGGGAGTTGGTCTTTTCTTAGATCGTTGTCAATGGATGTTAGTGGGGTAGCAAGTGAGGTGGGTAGGGCTTTGATGTATGTCATGGCAGATTATTTGCATGTTTCTTGGGGTATGAGGCAGATTGCAGGGCAGTTGAGGATAAAAGCGTTAGCAGCGAGGTTTTATAGGACAAGGTGTAGGAATAGGTTAATATATGGGGGGAGATGGGATTCAAGTTTTTCGATAGGTTATCGTAATTTTTCTGTAGCACAGCTTCTAAGGGAACAGGGGGGGGGGCAAGGGTAGGGTCTTTTTTGTGAGGGGGGGGTGTAAGGTTAGGATAGCAGTGTGGAAGGTGGTGTGAGGGTGAGATAGTGAGGGCATATATTTATGAAATGGTTATGTTCCTGTAGAGATATTTGATATTGGCGTTCAGTACCTTGGATACATAGTCATAATTAGAATGCCTTGTATTACATATTTTGGTTGGGTATATTATTGCACTCACTATCGAGGAGAGGTGGTTTAAGTGGCTGTTATGGCTTTTTAGGCCAAGTAGTACTGAACACGTGAAAAAATGATTTACCAGTGAATTATAGTATTTGTTTTTATTAACATTGAGAAGGGATTTAAAATATAAAATAAAGCAAGTAAACACTGTAGTCAAGTACGTTAGTATAGAATGAAGCTTGTTTTTAGTAGTTTTAACGTGTAGCTGCAAGTACTTTCCATATTACCCTTGTGGATTAGTTTTCTTTAGATAATTAGTATACAAGTATTTCCTTTATAACGGTACTTCTTTATAAAAGAAGGATTGTAATACCTTGGCACAAGAGAATGTGAAGAATATGACTTAGTCAAGGAAGTTTGTGTTTCAGATAGGGAGATTAGAATTTTGTGTTTAGTCATTAACAAGTTTGATCTTAAAATAGGATTTAGTTAGTGGTAGGGGTGTACCTGTTTGGTTTTTCATGAAGGGGTTCTTTTTATTATTTGCCCCGTCCTTGTGGGGGGAGAACCCATTTGATATGTTCCAATGATAATTCTAGCTTTGGTTTATTTAAATATGTACATAGGTTGTTTAAAGTTGAGGTAACATGAAGTGTATCCTCTAATTTATGTGTAAAATACATGTTATACAATGATGTTCTGACAGTTTGATTTTCATGGTTGTTGTTTTATTATTATTGATATGGAATATTGTGGATGTATATTCTTCCAATTATACAAGTGTGTCCGTGTAGTAACATAATGTACATATCTGTGTTCTTATGTACTTTTTTATTTTTGTTCTGGTTGTTTATGCATAACTGATTTCTGTAATTCTCATTTAGGTTATGAGGTAAGGGCATATTGTGATTGTTAGGTTACTTGAGGGTGTTTTTTTTTTTTTGTCAAAACGGTGCATGAAAATATTTTTTGTATGCACTGGTTTATTAATTTTTGTTAAAAAGGGGTTTGGTAGGTCATGTTATTGGTGTGTAAATGGTGGTAATTCACCTAAGGGTAACGTGTTATTTAAGTACTGGAATGTGTGGTAGAGGAATTTTGATAATATCCAGTATAGTTCTTTTTATTAATCACTTATACGTTCTTGTATTAGTTGTTAAAATGAGGGGGTAGGGAACCGATTATATGGGTATGACTTTGTATATAGCCTTTTATGTATAATGTACTACGTGTGATTTTCTTTGGATTATATAGTCTTTTGTGAGTAAGAAACTGTATTTTTGAATTTATTAAACCATCCTGTATGTTTGGGTGTGGGTTGTCTTTTGTGTAGTCACATGTATGATTGAATTTTTGGGGATGGCAATCATGTTAAATTGAAGTGTGTCTCTTAAGTATAGGTTAAGAGCTGGGATAGGGAATGTGGAATTGTTGTTTCATATTTAATGGATAACATGTCTTAGTTTATGTAACGTATGCATAGTATACATATGAATATGTATTGTGCTTTTTAATAAAAAAAAAAAAAAAAAAAAAAAAAAAGTTATTACAACAATAAATTTATACTCGCTTGTTCGGGGAAACGACCGTTGCTTCAGAGGTCAACATCCTAAACTCTGCCTAAACACCACGAAAACAATTATAATACACTGTTAGTAGACGAAACATTACTGTGAGGGAAAAGTTCAACAGATAGGAGTAGCGAGCGAGTATATGGTAACGATAGTTTGATTGCCGGCTGCTTGTTAAGGTAGGGTCAGTCTAGCTCCCGCTATCTCCCTTCCCCCCTTTCTCCCCACCCCGAAAGGTGACGTGTGTGGCTCCGGCCAAACAGTAATCACTCGACTCACAGCTCCCAGCACAACTGTAAGTAAAAGCCTCTGCTCCTATTCTAGTGGATATTGGTTGAAAGCTTCACTTTTGACCAATAATAAACTTAGTCCTTTCAGTTTTAAGCTCCACATGAGACTTTTAGATAATCACCACCTTTTTTAAGTATCTTGCACTTATCATAGAGAGTGATTTCTTAAGCAGTGGGTAACCTGTCTCTCTTTCCAGCTTGGAATGACAGATCGGGTCACCTGCCAACCAACGAGAAGTGTTGAAGGAGACGGACTGAAACAGCCCATGAGACGTCATTCATAATCTACCTACCTGATTAATTGTACAGGACACTACCACTCATCTTTGCAGTGGTAAAGAACCTGCGTTCCTGTCATCTGGACTGACTATTCAAGGCTATAGACTCTGTGAAGAACTAGTCGTTCGGTTGTCACTAAACACCTGTGACCCCCTCCCCCCACATCAGTAACGGCTACAATTTCTACAAGACGGTGTCAACCTCCACCAGACACCCCAGTATAACTGTACATATTAGCGTTGAATTCAAATGTCATTTTTCCATTTCATTTTTCTTTCAAGTAGGTTACAACTTCATATTTCAATGTTTTATCTTTGCATTACTAAATAATAAAGTGTTTATCTTTGTGAATTATTTATTTTTCTATTCATTAATTTTCCTGAGGAGGAGCCAGCCTTGGTAATGCTGTCTGAAGTTGTTACAGGGCTGAGTAAGCCTTCACATTATCAATATAGAATTAAGTGGATTAGTGAAGCTAACTTTTCTGTCTATATTAGGTCAAGGACCAGATATAGACAGAAAAGTTATTACTACTACTGAAATAGTTCTCTTTCTCTGCAACATCTACAATTCTGGTCTGACATGTAATTCAGAGAGCAAAACAAAACATATTTAAGAAGTCAGACAAGTGTGTTATAAAACATCAATATATTTCTCAAGTGTTACAGTCTAACTGTCTAGGAACATAACTCAGGATTTTCTTGGCTCTGCTGTTTGAGGTTAATTTAATACAGTTTAGGTCTGCTGATGACTATTCCTAGGTCTTTTTTATGGTTTTATCTCGCTCAGTGGATTTAATACCGTCTTATATTTTTTATATCTTTGTAAAAAATCATTTTCAGCACTTGTAATGATGTCGTCGAATGGTTCTTCATAAATGGAATTATGTACCTTCCCGTACCTTACCCATGACCCCCCCCCCACCACCCTCTCGAATTCGGTAGGGGTTGTATAATCCTACGAATTTAGACATATTGTTCTTTAAGTTTCATTACAGACTACAAAGGTGGTTACTAGCAGTCTAACACTAACTAACAGGTCGTCTGCTGCACATGTGTGTAGTTGGACATTATGGTACTGGTTATAGTGCCACTTCCTGGTAGAATTATTTTTATCTTGTTTTTGTCTAGACTGAGGTTGAGTGGCTCATCTTCAGTTATTCTCTACACCAGGTAAGGTAATTTAGTGATGTTGTTCTTGCATGTTTTGGGTTGTTTTATCTCAGACTTCAGATATTAGTATTTTATGGATACTAAAAAATATAAATAAAGTAAAACTTTAGTTAAGTTAGCCCTTTTTTTTTCATTTAGGCTTCAGCGACTTATGTTTGTAGTCTGACCTCTGTTTTACCTCGAGCTGCGGTGTTATCAACTGTAGAAAACGCTGCAATATTTACCAGAAACAAGACTGGTCAACTGTTATAGAATGTCTCTGGAAGGGAGAAAGACAACTGCCACATCCACTCTTCAGTTTCTTGTAGACTATATATTTACTGCTGGACTTTATTGCCATCTCTCAAGTTTATAACTGAGACAGCATCAACCATCCTTGAATTTAATCACAATCGTAAGCCACTTTACCTGAGATATCATTACAGAGGCATGAAAAGTCTTGGTGTTGTCTCCTGGGGAAAACCTGTCTTGGAGACTAACACAACCCTCACGTCCCGCCTATCATCACCATCCACCTCACTGTTTTCTGTTATTTCATAAACGTGTTAAATATCCTTTTCTTTTATTCTCTTTACCTCCGTTTTGTTATTCTTTTTCTGGTTCAGCGCTGTATGATCCTCATGAGTTTAGTGCTTAGTTATGATAATAAAAATATTCTTTTTCTGTATCAGTAACTTTCGTAACTCAAGGTTGATGTGTTTCCCATTTACAAATAATCTAATTTTGTTATTCTAGATGTCAGTATAGGATGCAAAACATTAAGTTTTAGAAAACGATTGAGCTGATGAGTGATACCAAGGTAACACTTGTAAAGTTCTGAGGAATGATACCAAGGTAACACTTGTGAAGTTCTGAGGAGTGATACCAAGGTAACACTTGTAAAGTTCTGAGGAACGGTACCAAGGTAACACTTGTGAAGTTCTGAGGAATGATACCAAGGTAACACTTGTGAAGTTCTGAGGAGTGATACCAAGGTAACACTTGTAAAGTTCTGAGGAACGGTACCAAGGTAACACTTGTGAAGTTCTGAGGAGTGATACCAAGGTAACACTTGTAAAGTTCTGAGGAATGATACCAAGGTAACAGTTGTGAAGTTCTGAGGAATGATACCAAGGTAACACTTGTGAAGTTCTGAGGAATGATACCAAGGTAACACTTGTGAAGTTCTGAGGAATGATACCAAGGTAACACTTGTAAAGTTCTGAGGAGTGATACCAAGGTAACACGTGTAAAGTTCTGAGGAATGATACCAAGGTAACACTTGTAAAGTTCTGAGGAATGATACCAAGGTAACACTTGTGAAGTTCTGAGGAATGATACCAAGGTAACACTTGTAAAGTTCTGAAGAACGGTACCAAGGTAACACTTGTAAAGTTCTGAGGAGTGATACCAAGGTAACACTTGTGAAGTTCTGAGGAACAGTACCAAGGTAACACTTGCAAAGTTCTGAGGAACGGTACCAAGGTAACACTTGTAAAGTTCTGAGGAACGGTACCAAGGTAACACTTGTAAAGTTGAGTCACTTTCACTTCAGACCTTCAATGTTTACTACTGGTAAACCAGTCGTTGATGAATTAAAATTTTCTTACACAATTCACTTCATTTTGTCCAACAATTTTTAAGTCGTCGTGTGAACGGTCTACAAATCTAGACAGTCTGTTTTATTATATATACTGGAAATTTAAGATGAATTCCGGTCGTACGATTTTGTCACTAATAAATATAATCTTCATTTGTTTATGTAAGCCGATGTTAAACTAGATGAGTTCCTGTGTACCTTGTGATGAATGGTTTGAAAAACCATATTGTATTGGACTGATGAAGCCACTGTGTGGCGAAACGTTTTCTGAATAAAGATTCCCATATGTTGCGTAAGTGTCTCACTCTTCATCCTGTGTACCTTGTTGAATATTGCAACTCATTAGTTTCCTAACGCTTTACAAAACACTGCTTTGTTGATTACTAGTGATCGTGGGTAAGTAAATATGTAACTAGATTCTTTAAAGACTCAAGAAATCGTAATGACACGATTGCAAACAAACCATACCCCCGGCCGGGATTGAACCCGCGGTCATAGTCTCAAAACTCCAGCCCGTCGCGTTAGCCACTAGACCAGCTAGCCACAATAAGATTCATCCAACTAGGTATATTTCTACACCATAGGAAGGTTAGCACAGGCACCTCTGTGGCTAGCTGGTCTAGTGGCTAACGCGACGGGCTGGAGTTTTGAGACTCTATGACCGCGGGTTCAATCCCGGCCGGGGGTATGGTTTGTTTAAAGATTCTAACAAGAAGTTCATCCGGCATACTTATGTTAATGTTTAGCTTCTCCTAAATATTTTAACGTGCCTTCGATCATGGTAATTTCGCTAAAATTTTGTGTATATTTCAAATGTTACAGGGAATTTTTCTTCCTTTGATATTTCGATGTTGAATTACGGTGTTACTGTGGATGTTTACCTGGAGTCTTCCTGGAGTCCAGTTTTAAACTCACTATCACTGCGGTCTAGTCTCAAAGTCATTTTATTTTTAATTTTTAACTTTCAATTCCCGTTTTACCTCTGCAATATTAAGTATTATACATGGTATTCGAGGTAACCAGTGGGTTTATCTTGTATGTATTACGGTTGTATCATCCATGTTGATTTGGTTTTATTTATTTTTACATTTCTTGGCATGCTGTCTCCTTAGATATTAAAAATTGTTTTTGCGTTTATTTCATATTTCCTTCACGTTATCCCCTCAAGGAAGGTTCCTTGATGTTGGTGATGGGCTCTTGATTTAGGGAATTTGATCTGTGCTCCAGTTCCCCGAATTAAGCCTGAATGCCTTCCACTTCCCCCCCTAGGTGCTGTATAATCCTCCGGGTTTAGCGCTTCCCCCTTAATTATAATAATAATAAATCCTTCACGTTATTTGCATCAAACAATGCAGTTAACGTTTACTGGTAACTCGACGCGTCTTCTTAAAATTTGTCTGCGTTGTATCAGGGAATATTTATAATGTTTTGGACCTTTATTAAATTTGAGTTTAATTTGAGAACGCAGCTGTTGTTTTTTTTTTTTTTTACACAAATCGTTTTTTCCCCAGCTCAAGAATAAATATCCAGCATATTATGATCATGGGCTGGGGTCGTGACATGTTATGATCATGGTCTGGGGTCGTGACATGTTATGATCATGGTCTGGGGTCGTGACATGTTATGATCATGGGCTGGGGTCGTGACATGTTATGATCATGGGCTGGGGTGGTGACATATGATCATGGGCTGGGGTCGTGACATGTTATGATCATGGGCTGGGGTCGTGACATGTTATGATCATGGGCTGGGGTCGTGACATGTTATGATCATGGGCTGGGGTCGTGACATGTTATGATCATGGGCTGGGGTCGTGACATGTTATGATCATGGGCTGGGGTCGTGACATGTTATGATCATGGGCTGGGGTCGTGACATGTTATGATCATGGGCTGGGGTCGTGACATGTTATGATCATGGGCTGGGGTCGTGACATGTTATGATCATGGGCTGGGGTCGTGACATGTTATGATCATGGGCTGGGGTCGTGACATGTTATGATCATGGGCTGGGGTCGTGACATGTTATGATCATGGGCTGGGGTCGTGACATGTTATGTTATGTTATGATCATGGGCTGGGGTCGTGACATGTTATGATCATGGGCTGGGGTCGTGATATGTTATGATCATGGGCTGGGGTCGTGACATGATCATGGGCTGGGGTCGTGACATATGATCATGGGCTGGGGTCGTGATGTTATGATCATGGGCTGGGGTCGTGACATATCATGGGCTGGGGTCGTGACATATCATGATCATGGGCTGGGGTCGTGACATGGGCTGGGGTCGTGACATTGGGCTGGGGTCGTGACATGATCATGGGCTGGGGTCGTGACATGTTATGATCATGGGCTGGGGTCGTGACATGGGCTGGGGTCGTGACATGGGCTGGGGTCGTGACATCATGGGCTGGGGTCGTGACATGGGCTGGGGTCGTGACATGTTATGATCATGGGCTGGGGTCGTGACATATGATCATGGGCTGGGGTCGTGACATGATCATGGGCTGGGGTCGTGACATATGATCATGGGCTGGGGTCGTGACATGTTATGATCATGGGCTGGGGTCGTGACATATCATGGGCTGGGGTCGTGACATATCATGGGCTGGGGTCGTGACATATCATGGGCTGGGGTCGTGACATATCATGGGCTGGGGTCGTGACATATGATCATGGGCTGGGGTCGTGACATATGATCATGGGCTGGGGTCGTGACATGTTATGATCATGGGCTGGGGTCGTGACATGTTATGATCATGGGCTGGGGTCGTGACATGTCATGATCATGGGCTGGGGTCGTGACATGTTATGATCATGGGCTGGGGTCGTGACATGTCATGATCATGGGCTGGGGTCGTGACATGTCATGATCATGGGCTGGGGTCGTGACACGTTATGATCATGGGCTGGGGTCGTGACACGTTATGATCATGGGCTGGGGTCGTGACATGTTACGATCATGGGCTGGGGTCGTGACATGTCATGATCATGGGCTGGGGTCCTGACATGTTATGATCATGGTCTGGGGTCGTGACACGTTATGATCATGGGCTGGGGTCGTGACATGTTATGATCATGGGCTGGGGTCGTGACATGTTATGATCATGGGCTGGGGTCGTGACATATGATCATGGGCTGGGGTCGTGACATGTTATGATCATGGTCTGGGGTCGTGACACGTTATGATCATGGTCTGGGGTCGTGACACGTTATGATCATGGGCTGGGGTCGTGACACGTTATGATCATGGGCTGGGGTCGTGACACGTTATGATCATGGGCTGGGGTCGTGACATGTCATGATCATGGGCTGGGGTCGTGACATGTCATGATCATGGGCTGGGGTCGTGACATGTTATGGTCATGGGCTGGGGTCGTGACATGTTATGATCATGGGCTGGGGTCGTGACACGTTATGATCATGGGCTGGGGTCGTGACACGTTATGATCATGGGCTGGGGTCGTGACATGTTATGATCATGGCCTGGGGTCGTGACATGTCATGATCATGGGCTGGGGTCGTGACATGTTATGATCATGGGCTGGGGTCGTGACATGTTATGATCATGGGCTGGGGTCGTGACATGTTATGATCATGGGCTGGGGTCGTGACATGTTATGATCATGGGCTGGGGTCGTGACATGTTATGATCATGGGCTGGGGTCGTGACATGTTATGATCATGGGCTGGGGTCGTGACATGTTATGATCATGGGCTGGGGTCGTGACATGTTATGATCATGGGCTGGGGTCGTGACACGTTATGATCATGGGTTGGGGTCGTGACACGTTATGATCATGGGCTGGGGTCGTGACACGTTATGATCATGGCCTGGGGTCGTGACATGTCATGATCATGGCCTGGGGTCGTGACATGTCATGATCATGGGCTGGGGTCGTGACATGTCATGATCATGGGCTGGGGTCGTGACATGTCATGATCATGGGCTGGGGTCGTGACATGTCATGATCATGGGCTGGGGTCGTGACATGTCATGATCATGGGCTGGGGTCGTGACATGTCATGATCATGGGCTGGGGTCGTGACATGTTATGGTCATGGGCTGGGGTCGTGACATGTTATGATCATGGGCTGGGGTCGTGACACGTTATGATCATGGGCTGGGGTCGTGACACGTTATGATCATGGGCTGGGGTCGTGACATGTTATGATCATGGCCTGGGGTCGTGACATGTCATGATCATGGGCTGGGGTCGTGACATGTTATGATCATGGGCTGGGGTCGTGACATGTTATGATCATGGGCTGGGGTCGTGACATGTTATGATCATGGGCTGGGGTCGTGACATGTTATGATCATGGGCTGGGGTCGTGACATATGATCATGGGCTGGGGTCGTGACATGTTATGATCATGGGCTGGGGTCGTGACATGTTATGATCATGGGCTGGGGTCGTGACATGTTATGATCATGGGCTGGGGTCGTGACACGTTATGATCATGGGCTGGGGTCGTGACACGTTATGATCATGGGCTGGGGTCGTGACACGTTATGATCATGGCCTGGGGTCGTGACATGTCATGATCATGGCCTGGGGTCGTGACATGTCATGATCATGGGCTGGGGTCGTGACATGTCATGATCATGGGCTGGGGTCGTGACATGTCATGATCATGGGCTGGGGTCGTGACATGTCATGATCATGGGCTGGGGTCGTGACATGTCATGATCATGGGCTGGGGTCGTGACATGTCATGATCATGGGCTGGGGTCGTGACATGTTATGATCATGGGCTGGGGTCGTGACATGTTATGATCATGGGCTGGGGTCGTGACATGTTATGATCATGGGCTGGGGTCGTGACATGTTATGATCATGGGCTGGGGTCGTGACATATGATCATGGGCTGGGGTCGTGACATGTTATGATCATGGGCTGGGGTCGTGACATGTTATGATCATGGGCTGGGGTCGTGACATGTTATGATCATGGGCTGGGGTCGTGACATGTTATGATCATGGGCTCGTGGGATCATGGGCTCGTGACATGTTATGATCATGGTCTGGGGTCGTGACAGGTTATGGTCATGGTCTGCTGACATGGATCATGGGCTCGTGACATGTTATCATGGTCTGGGGTCGTGACATGTTATGATCATGGGCTGGGGTCGTGACATGTTATGATCATGGTCTGGGGTCGTGACATGTTATGATCATGGTCTGGGGTCGTGACATGTTATGATCATGGGCTGGGGTCGTGACATGTTATGATCATGGGCTGGGGTCGTGACATGTTATGATCATGGGCTGGGGTCGTGACATGTTATGATCATGGGCTGGGGTCGTGACATGTTATGATCATGGGCTGGGGTCGTGACATGTTATGATCATGGGCTGGGGTCGTGACATGTTATGATCATGGTCTGGGGTCGTGACATGTTATGATCATGGTCTGGGGTCGTGACATGTTATGATCATGGGCTGGGGTCGTGACATATGATCATGGGCTGGGGTCGTGACATGTTATGATCATGGGCTTGGGTCGTGACATGTTATGATCATGGTCTGGGGTCGTGACATGTCATGATCATGGGCTGGGGTCGTGACATGTCATGATCATGGGCTGGGGTCGTGACATGTCATGATCATGGGCTGGGGTCGTGACATGTTATGATCATGGGCTGGGGTAGTGACATGTTATGATCATGGGCTGGGGTCGTGACATGTTATGATCATGGGCTGGGGTCGTGACATGTTATGATCATGGGCTGGGGTCGTGACATGTTATGATCATGGGCTGGGGTCGTGACATGTCATGATCATGGGCTGGGGTCGTGACATGTTATGATAATGGGCTGGGGTCGTGACATGTTATGATCATGGGCTGGGGTCGTGACATGTTATGATCATGGTCTGGGGTCTTGACATGTTATAAAGTGCTTATTTTTGTCATATAGATTATTAGACTGGTAGCCTCTTGGTTGCCTGGTTGCTTTTCACATTACTGCTGGTGAATAATAATAATAATAATAATAATAATATCTATTTCTACAAGTACATGTACAAGGTATACAGTCCTAGCTGACATCAATGACTCACTACTATACAGAAAGCCCCTTGTTATGCTGAGCATTTCGTGCAAATTAGGTCAGTTTTGTCCCAGGATGCGACCCACACCAGTCGACTAACACTCAGGTACCCATTTTACTGATGGGGAACAAGAACAGAAGATGTAAGGAAAAACACCCAATGTTTCCACCCTTGCCCGGAATCGAACCCGGACACCTCGCCGTGTGAAGCGAGAGCTTCAGCCATCAGGCCACGGGACACCGTTTCGGCACCCAGAATTATTGCCCTGTTGTTACTGATCACTTCCTGACTGTGTTTATAAGGACAATACAATCGTACTCTTTTTAGCTATAGAATTATCTTAAGTATATCATTGGCAATATAATCACTTATACCCAACTTTGTAAGTCCATTCCTCAGTGAGAACATTATATCTAATCACAAGTGAAGCCAGCTTCAACCTCTCTCTCTTCCCAACACCTCCCTGTCTACACTCCACCTTCATTCTGTAATGTCTTTATATCCTTCTATCAAAATTTACCTCAACCGTGCACCTCGTATCGCATTAAGATGGAATCCATCATCACTGAACAAACATTTATCAACTTTCATGATACACATGTTATAAGTATCATTTCTTAATTTTCTTAATGCAGGCTTTGTGTCTGATAGGTATCTTTCCTAAGTTGCTCTGATTTAAGCTGTTAACATCCACCTGGTTCATGAAAATTGTCCCAATAGGAGTCTTTTCTATCACATGTTATAAAGAGACACATGAAAGATTAAAGGTCTAGTACGCAAAGACAATACTCTAAAAAAAATATATGGTGTAAAGATAACAACAGAACCAGACATGGTAGTCATAGCCGAGATACAGCTCATATTAGTAATGAGATATTTCCCCAGGGCTATCACATGAGAGAATGGGAGGGGGGAAGGCAGCGCTACTAAATAATAAATATGTGAAGTTCTGAAGATATGAATAACTTCTGTGCCGAAGATTGCAAATTACATGCAGCAGGGAGGTGAGAGCAAGGTAATAAATACCAGTTGTTTAAGATCCTCCTCACAAAAAAAGAAGAATGGGGAGAGTAAAAGAGCAGTAAAACAGATCTTGGAGGAAGCTGAACAATGAAGTAACAGAACAATGACAAAAATACTGGTTTGGACCGGGCCATTGGGTCGGTAACCCCAGAATAGTCGTAAGGGTAATAGACTGTATTTACGAAGAAATTGGCTGGGAGAACTGGAAAGCACGCGGAGGACTAGAAATGCAGAGACAGAATCGAGGAATGAGAAATTTCGTGAGTTAACAGTTTCAGAATAATGCAGGGATGCAAAGGATCAACCAGCAACACTGAATCTGGTCTTGTCCTTAAAATATAGAAGAAACTGAAAGTGAGAAACATCTAAGAGTCAGTGACCGTCCTTCAGCCAGTCCATTTGTTATAAAAACAGTCAAACGCGGGACTGATGAAGGCTCCTTAACCAGTCCAAATTTCATTTTTTTTCTATTGTTCTCACTGGGTGCCCGTTTTCTGTTAATCTTTATCAAATATTTATAATTTTTCCCTTGTGGTATATTACTGTATTTTTTTTTAAAGACAGAAGACAACATAAGTTAAACGGTTCTCCGTTTAAGTTATGTTGTCTTCTGAAAACGTTTGTGAGAAAAGTTACATAGATTTTTCTGGAGTTAAGAGGACTGTTTGGGTCATCCACCTTAACTACCTCGAGCAAGTGGAGACGCACACACTCAAAAGCTGAGTAACGAAAAACGTAAAAATAATTACACGAGAATAAGAAAGTTCCTGAACGAGGTTCAGTGGAAAAGAAATAGAAACATAATACACAGTATGATGGGAAGGTTATATATAATATACCAAGATGTCAACAAGACTTCTTGGTATATTATACAGAGTACAAAGCTGAAAGAGGCCACCACTAATATAGTTGTGCCAAGAGAAAAACATATATAAAAAAAAATGAAAGACGACTTGAAAAACAGTAAGAACAAGATAAATAATGACTAAGCCTAAACTGATGTATATCCACATTAGAACGAAGATAACAGCAAGGAACTAAGTAATAAGGTTCAAGAGGGAAGCGGTGAATTGATAAAGAATGACAAGACAAAGGGGGGGATTCTATCAGCAGCAAAAATATTATAAGAAATTACAATAGCAAGTTATGAAATGAAAGGGATCCCATGTCAGTGAGACCAAACAGGATATCTCGTATTCTGCGAGAAGGTACAAATAACCATCAGAGTCCCTTAGTAAAGTTAAACAAGTCAATAGAATCAAAACAACTGCCGAACAGATGAAATACAACAAATGTATTTATTACCATCATAAAAGGGAATCAGGAAGTACTAAACAAGGGGTGAGGAACCAGCAGCCTTCATAGAGCATGCCACTTGTCGTGTTCTGTGCGGCCTGCACTGGTTTTGATGTTTCTGGATTTTTAAGTAACAATTTTTTTTCTTGACCGTTAACCTTTGAGTTAAAAAAAAATGTTATGCTCAGAGATAATGTGTCGTTCACCTGAACTAGGAAGCCTTGAAGTTAATACTAATAATAATAATAATAATAATAATAATAATAATAATCTTTATTTCTACAAGTATATGTACAAGGTGTACAGGCCTATCCTATATCAATGACATATTAGTATATAGAAAATTCTTTGTTATGCTGAGCATTTTGGGCAAATTAGGTCAGTTTTGTCCCAGGATGCCACCCACACCAGTCGACTAACATCCAGATACCTATTTTACTGACAGGTGAACAGGGACACCAGGTGTCTAAAGGAAACACGTCCTAATGTTTCCACCCGTACCGGGAATCGATCTCAGACTTCAGTGTGAAAGCTGAGTGCGCCAGCAACTGAGCTAGGTGTGAGCAGTGTATTGTATCACAGTGTGCGAGGGCCTCTTAAACAACAAGTCTGAATGTTAAAAGCAATGAAAAGATCATTTAATTTATACTGTTTAAGAAACTCTGACACCTCCCAAACTTATCCATTAACCTTTGCAATTTTTCTTTAGAATCTCCCATAAGCACAGTATCATCAGCAAAAAGTAACCGTGTCAATTCCAATTTTGTATTTGATTCCCCATAATTTAATCCCACCCCTCTCCTGAACACCCTAGCATTTACTTCTTTTACAACCCCATCTATAAATATATTAAACAACCATGTTGACATTACACATCCCAGTCTAAGACCTGCTTTTACTGGGAAGTAGTCTCCCTCTCTTCTACACTCCCTAACCTGTGTCTCACTATCCTCATAAAAACTCTTTACAGCATTTAGTAACTTACTACCTATTCCATATACTTGCAACATCTGCCACATTGCTCCCCTATCCACTCTATCATATGAATTTTCTAAATCCACAGATGCAATAAAAACTTCCCTACCTTTATCTAAATACTGTTCACATATATGCTTCAATGTAAACACTTGATCTACACATCCCCTACCCACTCTGAAACCTCCTAGCTCATCCGCAATCCTATATTCTGTCTTACCTCTAATTCTTTCAATTATAATCCTACCATACACTTTTCTTGGTATACTCTGTAAACTTATTCCTCATTAATTTTTACAATCTCGTTTGTCCCCTGTGGCATGCAAAGAGTACGTAACCTTTATTCGGCGCATGTACACACCCTCATTTACAGGCTATCTCCCCCAACCAGCGAACCAGGTTGCTAAGAGTTGATGATGGGGCCCCGTCGTTCAACTAGCGACCAGGTTCTAGCCAATAAGAAGATGGTTTTGGCAATCGCAGAGGTTATGTGGGTACCGCTCTCCTGTCTGCCCTTGTCATTCCCATTCTAGAGCTGGTTGAAGCACGGTCTGCTATCTTGTGGCTTCTATTCTGCCTTGCTTACCGTGGAATGCACTATACTTATCACTGTACATAGTGTACATATTGCTGTTCTAAATTGGTGAAGGATAATATAAGTCTAAACTTTTTCTGCTGTGTTTATTTTGCTCCCATTACACCCGGGATAACAGGCCATTTGGATTCCTGGGTTGTAATATGGGTAGCCTGTCCGGGATCTGGAGCTGGACTTAGAGAAACGGTTGAGCTTAGGGTGAAGCTTGTAGCAGGAACATTGTGCAGCTTGCTGTCTGGCTTTGCATTACCTTTGCCTACGCTTTACAAATTTTGCGTGTCAGTTGCTTTATGGTCAGCCTTGCTATTGTGTGATCGTTCAACAGCTCGCTACTTGCTTGTTCGGTGTGCTCGCTTCACTATGGTCAATCTTCTAGAACAGTGTAGCTGTCTGGCATTGCTTTACAAATTTTGCGTGTCAGTTGTTACTAGCCTGTTCGGTGTGGAGAATTTTGCAGTCAGCTTTGCTTGTATGCGTATTCTGCAATCGTACTGTGCATAGCTAAGAGTGTTCTGCAAATTAACGTGTTACGTTGGGGTATTCTGCAATCGTACTGTGCATAGCGAATAACTTATGCCACCTAGACGAGTCAGACGTCTGGTGTCGGCATATACTTTGCATAACCTACCTAAATTGTCCCTACAGCGTTGGCAAATTGCTCGTTCCATTGGCATTAAATACAAACGCACTCTCACAGCTGCGCAACTGCGTTCACTGATTGCTGACAAACTTATAGAAGAGATGGCACATCAGACTCCTCCCTCTACGGGAGCTAGGGCAAAAACTACAATGTTCTCGCAGGAGGAAGATGATACACCTACGGAGCAAAATGGTCAGTATAGTGCAGCTGGGTTGTCTCAGGGTGAATCAGCGTCATTGGCACTTGAGCTGGCAAAAATCAATCTTGAGCAAACTAGGGAACAGAGAGCATTCGCAAGGGAAGAATTTGATAGGGAAAGAGAAAGGAGGCAGTTTTCGCATTCTGTAAATGATTTTAGTTTACAAAAAGCAGTACAGCTTGTTCCCCACTTCAATGAGGCCGAACCAGAACAATTTTTCGAAAGCTTCGAAAATCAGGCTCGAGCCTTGAGGTGGCCGGAACAGCATTGGGCATTGTTGGTTCATTATTGGGTAAGGCACAGGAATTTACGTCAGTATTAAATGACGCTGAATTTTCTGATTATCAAGTAGTGAAGACCACAGTGTTGGGAGCATATACATGTATCCCAGCCAAATACCGTAAGCGCTTTTTGGGGGGGGGGGGAAAGGCTTAATTCGGGGAACTGGAGCACAGATCCAATTCTCTAAATCAAGAGCCCCTCACCAACATCAAGGAACCTTAAGCAGGCGGCAGCTTGGTCAATCCCTAGTGGACTTTGTGAGACAGCAAACCAAAGCTTTTACCAGCTGGTATAAAGCAAGTGGTGTGTCTACCTTTGAGGGGCTGGTACAGCTTATTCTGATTGATAACCTGCTGGAGTCTGTGGGACCAGAGGTTCGAGTCTTTCTGCAGGATCGTGACTTAACCACTGCATTGGAGGCAGCCAGGTTGGCTGATACCTTCGAAACTAACCACTCCTTGTCCGAGCGGTCCCGTCTCTCTTTTCAACAGCCTGGTATGAGCAGAGATCGTCAACCTTGGAGAATGAAGTGCCAGCCGGAGGGAGAACGTCTACGTCAGCCAACTAAGTCACCTGGTGAGCCACGCTTCTCAACATATGGTCCACCTGCGGACGGAAAGGCAAACTACTCATGGTGCATCTCGACAACAGTATCCAGAGAGACACCAGCCAGAACGACACCATTTGCAACGTCAGCAGGGAGTAAAGGGCAAGCCTGTCGTCTGCTTCCTCTGCAACAAAGTAGGTCACATCCATCCCAACTGCCCCCATAAACCCCAACCCATTGGGAAAATCTCTATTATCCCTAGTAACATGTCCCCTAGAGAAGTAGAAAAAGGTATGGCCCCTTATTATTGCACGAGTCTTATTTCCCTTCAGGAAAACTCAGAAACAATTGAAGTAAAGACCTTTAGAGATACTGGAGCATATTGCTCACTTGTAAGAGAAGGAATATTACCCCTTTCAGAGAGCACTTCCTTGAATTCCTCTGTTTTATTGGAAGCATTTGGAGGAGCTATATATTCTGTTCCTTTGCATAAAATTTATGTACAGTGCAAATATTACACTGGGTACTTGACTGTAGGTGTCTCAAAAGGATTTCCCATGAAAGATGCCATGTTATTACTGGGTAATAACATTACTACTGTTAGTTCGTGTCCTGAACCTATAATGATTAATTCTTCTCCGGTGTTGGCCATAACTCGGGCAACATCCCAAGGGTTGTCTGGAGGGAATGTTGACCTATCCTTGGACGACTCCGATCTCGGAATAGCCACGTTGTTTTATGAGGCACACCGGCCGGAGCCTCGTAAATCAAGTGAACAGACCCCGATCAAGCCTTCCTATTCCCAGGTTGCAGGATTGCCAGATGTCTCTGTTTCCATGCCCGAGGGACTGTCCTTCCGGGAGGAACAACGAAAGGACCCCTCTTTAAAATTCGCTTTTCAGGCAGCCATGGGTAAATCCTCTTTGGGTCATCCGGTCAAGTATGAAGTTGAAAACAATTATTTGATCTGCACTGAGACTGGTAAGGAGATAGAGGGCCGGCAATTGTATGACAGGTTAGTGGTTCCAACCAAGTTTAGACCTCAAATATTAAATATAGCCCATAATACTTCATTAGGAGGTCACTTAGGAATTACAAAAACCTTGTATAGAATCACAAAAGAATTTTATTGGCCAAAATTAAAGAAAGATGTGAAGAATCATATTAGGTGTTGCCGAGAATGTCAGCAAGTAGGGAAACCTGGACATTCCATTAAACCTGCACCTCTCCAACCTATACCTGCTGATGGAGAACCTTTTGCAGATTTAATTATAGATTGTGTAGGTCCACTACCTAGGTCAAAGTCGAGAAATCAATATTTATTTACGATTATGGATAAAGTAACTAGATACCCTGAAGCAATTCCCATGCGTAGTATTAATACTAAAGCTATTCTCAAAGCTTTAACAAAATTCATTTCTTGTTTTGGCATTCCTAAAACTATTCAAAGTGATCAAGGTACTAACTTCACTGCCAAAGCATTTAGGGAAGTATTAACTAGGTTAGGGATAATCCACAACTTATCCACTGCCTATCATTCTCAGTCCCAAGGCGCCTTGGAAAGATTCCATCAGACATTAAAAACAATGATAAGTTTTTGCATGCACTTTCCAACAGACTGGGATGAATCACTTCCTTTGTTGCTGTTCTCAGTACGAGAGACGGTGCAAGAGTCTACAGGGTATAGTCTGTTTGAGCTGATCTTTGGGCACAATGTACGAGGTCCTCTTCGGGTGCTCAAAGAAGGATGGATGGGAGAAGACGTTAGCTCAACACTCTACAACCCGTCTTCAAGGTTGCAGGTGGCACGTCAGTTAGCCAAGGCTAACCTAAAGGCAGCTCAAAGTAAGATGAAACAGAGGTATGACAGAAGTGCACAATTCCGCTCCTTCCATCCAGGAGACAAGGTGTTGGTGCAGGAACCTATACCTGGCCACACCTTGAAAGCTAGATTTATGGGACCTATGCAGATTGTAAGTAGATTATCTGATGTAAATTATGTGGTAGTTCCCATTGATAAGACCTCAAAAACTAAAACTTACCACATTAATCAAATAAAGGCTTTACATACACCAGATAAAGTCCCAGTAATGACTCTGTCCTCTACCTCTGAGGACAACTCTGATTCTTTGCACTCTATCTCTGAAATTAATATTAAACTTTCAAATTCTGTCCTCCTCAAGGATCCTAGCCCTTTAATGGAGGGATTATCTGAAACGCAAGCAACAAATTTAACTTAGCTTCTACAGTCATATCCTAATATTTTTTCGGATGTGCCGAAAAAATGTACGTTAGGTTATCATGATGTGGATGTGGGAAACTCTAAACCAATTAAACTCTCCCCCTACAGAGCTAATCCTGAAAAGCAAAGGCTACTTCAGCAGGAAGTAGAATTTTTGTTAAAGTATGGTTTAGTGGAGGAGTCATCTAGTCCATGGGCTTCACCATGCATCCTTGTGAAGAAGGCTGATGGAGGGTTTCGTATGTGTACAGACTACCGTAAGGTGAACGAGGTCACCATTACAGATGCTTACCCTCTTCCTCGTCTGGATGACGTAATTGACTTTGTGGGTAAGGCTACTTTTGTGTCCAAGTTAGATCTCCTTAAAGGCTACTATCAGGTACCTTTGACGGATAAGGTGAAGGAAATCTCTGTCTTCGTAATTCCAGGTCATTACCAATACACAGTTACCCCCTTCGGAATGAAAAATCCCCCCTCTTCATTCCAGAAACTTATCCATCAGGCTATTAAAGGGCTTGAAGGCATGGCAGCGTACCTAGATGATATTGTTGTGGTGTCTGATACTTGGGATCAACACCTACTTAGACTTAAGGCTCTTTTTGAGACCTTTAAGAGTTCCCATTTAACAGTTAATTTATCTAAATCTTCCTTTGGCCAGGCCACTATCACTTTTCTAGGCCATGAAGTAGGTAGTGGTAAAGTTGCACCTAAACTTGCTAAAGTTTTTGCTATTAAAGATTATCCAGTTCCTCATGATAGGAAATCTCTTCAACGTTTCCTAGGCATGATAGGATTTTACAGAAGATTCTGTAAGAATTTCTCAGATATTATAGCCCCTCTTACCTCTCTTACCAGTCACAAAGTTCCCTTTAATTGGACCTCAGACTGTAACACTGCTTTTAATAAAGCAAAAAAGATTACTGTGTACTGCACCCATTCTCTTGTCTCCAGACTTCTCCAAACCTTTTTCATTACAGGTTGATGCTTGCGAGTCTGGGGTTGGGGCAGTACTATTACAAAACGAGAATGAGGAGTTGCAGCCTGTAGCATACCTTTCAGCCAAATTCCAGCCACATCAGAGGGCTTACTCTACCATTGAAAAAGAAGCCCTCGTGCTGGTACTGGCTTTGGAGCATTTCGATGTTTATGTGGGCCAGACATCGCAGGTGGTCACAGTCTGCAGTGATCACAATCCTCTAGTATATCTCCAAGCCATGAAGAACCACAACACAAGGCTCATGCGCTGGACGCTAAGGCTGCAGCCCTATAATATTTCCAATAAATATATTGCCGGTAGGTAGTAGGTTGGTAGACAGCAACCACCCAGGGAAGTACTACCGTCCTGCCAGATGAGTGTGAAACAAAAACCTGTAACTGTTTTGCATGATGGTAGGATTGCTGGTTTCTTTTTCTGTCTCATAAACACGCTAAGATAACAGGGATATCTTGCTACTCCTACTTACACTTTGGTCACACTTCATAGACACGCACATGCATATATATATATACATACATCTAGGTTTTTCTCCTTTTTCTAAATAGCTCTTGTTCTTTTTTATTTCTTCTATTGTCCATGGGGAAGTGGAAAAGAATCTTTCCTCCGTAAGCCATGCGTGTCGTATGAGGCGACTAAAATGCCGGGAGCAATGGGCTAGTAACCCCTTCTCCTGTATACAATTACTAAAAAAGAGAAGAAGAAAAACTTTATAAAACTGGGTTGCTTAAATGTGCGTGGATGTAGTGCGGATGACAAGAAACAGATGATTGCTGATGTTATGAATGAAAAGAAGTTGGATGTCCTGGCCCTAAGCGAAACAAAGCTGAAGGGGGTAGGAGAGTTTCAGTGGGGGGAAATAAATGGGATTAAATCTGGAGTATCTGAGAGAGTTAGAGCAAAGGAAGGGGTAGCAGTAATGTTAAATGATCAGTTATGGAAGGAGAAAAGAGAATATGAATGTGTAAATTCAAGAATTATGTGGATTAAAGTAAAGGTTGGATGCGAGAAGTGGGTCATAATAAGCGTGTATGCACCTGGAGAAGAGAGGAATGCAGAGGAGAGAGAGAGATTTTGGGAGATGTTAAGTGAATGTATAGGAGCCTTTGAACCAAGTGAGAGAGTAATTGTGGTAGGGGACTTGAATGCTAAAGTAGGAGAAACTTTTAGAGAGGGTGTGGTAGGTAAGTTTGGGGTGCCAGGTGTAAATGATAATGGGAGCCCTTTGATTGAACTTTGTATAGAAAGGGGTTTAGTTATAGGTAATACATATTTTAAGAAAAAGAGGATAAATAAGTATACACGATATGATGTAGGGCGAAATGACAGTAGTTTGTTGGATTATGTATTGGTAGATAAAAGACTGTTGAGTAGACTTCAGGATGTACATGTTTATAGAGGGGCCACAGATATATCAGATCACTTTCTAGTTGTAGCTACACTGAGAGTAAAAGGTAGATGGGATACAAGGAGAATAGAAGCATCAGGGAAGAGAGAGGTAAAGGTTTATAAACTAAAAGAGGAGGCAGTTAGGGTAAGATATAAACAGCTATTGGAGGATAGATGGGCTAATGAGAGCATAGGCAATGGGGTCGAAGAGGTATGGGGTAGGTTTAAAAATGTAGTGTTAGAGTGTTCAGCAGAAGTTTGTGGTTACAGGAAAGTGGGTGCAGGAGGGAAGAGGAGCGATTGGTGGAATGATGATGTAAAGAGAGTAGTAAGGGAGAAAAAGTTAGCATATGAGAAATTTTTACAAAGTAGAAGTGATGCAAGGAGGGAAGAGTATATGGAGAAAAAGAGAGAAGTTAAGAGAGTGGTGAAGCAATGTAAAAAGAGAGCAAATGAGAGAGTGGGTGAGATGTTATCAACAAATTTTGTTGAAAATAAGAAAAAGTTTTGGAGTGAGATTAACAAGTTAAGAAAGCCTAGAGAACAAATGGATTTGTCTGTTAAAAATAGGAGAGGAGAGTTATTAAATGGAGAGTTAGAGGTATTGGGAAGATGGAAGGAATATTTTGAGGAATTGTTAAATGTTGATGAAGATAGGGAAGCTGTGATTTCGTGTATAGGGCAAGGAGGAATAACATCTTGTAGGAGTGAGGAAGAGCCAGTTGTGAGTGTGGGGGAAGTTCGTGAGGCAGTAGGTAAAATGAAAGGGGGTAAGGCAGCCGGGATTGATGGGATAAAGATAGAAATGTTAAAAGCAGGTGGGGATGTAGTTTTGGAGTGGTTGGTGCAATTATTTAATAAATGTATGGAAGAGGGTAAGGTACCTAGGGATTGGCAGAGAGCATGCATAGTTCCTTTGTATAAAGGCAAAGGGGATAAAAGAGAGTGCAAAAATTATAGGGGGATAAGTCTGTTGAGTGTACCTGGTAAAGTGTATGGTAGAGTTATAATTGAAAGAATTAAGAGTAAGACGGAGAATAGGATAGCAGATGAACAAGGAGGCTTTAGGAAAGGTAGGGGGTGTGTGGACCAGGTGTTTACAGTGAAACATATAAGTGAACAGTATTTAGATAAGGCTAAAGAGGTCTTTGTGGCATTTATGGATTTGGAAAAGGCGTATGACAGGGTGGATAGGGGGGCAATGTGGCAGATGTTGCAAGTGTATGGTGTAGGAGGTAGGTTACTGAAAGCAGTGAAGACACTAACAATATTCCAGTAATTAATTTTTACAGTGGGCTAGAAGAAGATAAATTATGTAACATCACAGTCACTAGTGAGATGGTTGTGAGGCAGATAGACAGACTGAAGCAAAATAAGTCGCCGGGTCCTGATGAGGTTTTTTCAAGGGTTCTTAAGGAATGCAAAATGGAACTCTGTGAACCATTAACTAATATTTTTAATTTATCTCTTCAAACAGGTGTAGTGTCTGATATGTGGAAGATGGCTAATGTAACTCCTATTTTTAAAACAGGGGACAAGTCGTTACCGTCAAATTACCGCCCAATAAGCCTGACCTCAATTGTAGGCAAATTACTAGAGTCAATTATAGCTGAGATTATAAGAAGCCATCTCGATAAGCATAGCTTGATTAATGATACTCAGCATGGATTCACAAGAGGCCGGTCTTGTCTAACTAATTTATTAACTTTCTTCAGTAAAGCTTTTGAGGCTGTTGACCACAATAAAGAATTTGATATTATTTACTTAGATTTTAGTAAGGCTTTTGATAGAGTTCCGCACCATAGACTGTTAAAGAAAGTGGCAGCCCATGGCATTGGGGGAAAAGTGCTCTCGTGGATCGAGTCATGGCTCACTGACAGGAAGCAGAGAGTGTCCATAAATGGGGTTAAATCCGAGTGGGGATCTGTAACAAGTGGCGTTCCACAGGGATCAGTCTTGGGCCCGTTGTTGTTTATAATATATATCAATGATCTTGATGAGGGAATTACTAGTGATATGAGCAAATTCGCCGATGACACAAAGATAGGTAGGATAATTGATTCAAACGTAGATGTTAGGGAACTTCAGGAGGATTTAAACAAACTCTATTCTTGGTCAGAAAAGTGGCAGATGCAGTTCAATGTAGATAAGTGCAAGGTTCTGAAGCTTGGGAGTGCCCATAACCCTAGTACTTATAAATTAAATGATGTAGAACTTAGCCATACAGATTGCGAAAAGGACTTGGGGGTTATGGTGAGCAGCAACCTTAAACCAAGACAGCAATGCCTAAGCGTACGTAATAAGGCAAATAGATTACTGGGATTTATATCAAGAAGTGTAAGCAACAGAAGTCCAGAGGTCATACTGCAGCTTTATACATCATTAGTAAGGCCTCACCTTGATTATGCAGCTCAGTTCTGGTCTCCGTATTACAAAATGGACATAAATTCGTTAGAAAACATTCAGCGTAGGATGACTAAATTAATACATAGCATCAGAAATCTTCCTTATGAAGAAAGATTGAAGACTCTTAAGTTACATTCACTTGTTAGACGAAGAATGAGGGGAGACCTGATCGAAGTGTATAAGTGGAAGATAGGTATTAATAAAGGGGATATTAATAAGGTCTTGAGGATGTCTCTCCAAGAGAGAACCCGCAGTAATGGATTTAAATTAGATAAGTTTAGATTTAGAAAGGACATAGGAAAGTATTGGTTTGGAAATAGGGTAGTTGATGAGTGGAACAGTCTACCTAGTTGGGTTATTGAGGCTAGGACTTTGGGTAGTTTCAAATCTAGGTTGGATAAGTACATGAGTGGGAAGGGTTGGATTTGAGTGGGACTTTCACATCAGAGCTTATTTCTTGGGTAGCATTGAAAATTGGGTTGGGTAAATGTTTTGTTAGTGGGATGAATTGTAAAGGACCTGCCTAGTATGGGCCAGCAGGCCTCCTGCAGTGTTCCTCCTTTCTTATGTTCTTATGTTTATGTTTTTACGAGGATAGTGAGGCTCAAGTTAGAGTATGTAGGAAAGAGGGAAATTTTTTCCCAGTAAAAGTAGGCCTTAGACAAGGATGTGTGATGTCACCGTGGTTGTTTAATATATTTATAGATGGGGTTGTAAGAGAAGTAAATGCGAGGGTCTTGGCAAGAGGCGTGGAGTTAAAAGATAAAGAATCACACACAAAGTGGGAGTTGTCACAGCTGCTCTTTGCTGATGACACTGTGCTCTTGGGAGATTCTGAAGAGAAGTTGCAGAGATTGGTGGATGAATTTGGTAGGGTGTGCAAAAGAAGAAAATTAAAGGTGAATACAGGAAAGAGTAAGGTTATGAGGATAACAAAAAGATTAGGTGATGAAAGATTGAATATCAGATTGGAGGGAGAGAGTATGGAGGAGGTGAACGTATTCAGATATTTGGGAGTGGACGTGTCAGCGGATGGGTCTATGAAAGATGAGGTGAATCATAGAATTGATGAGGGAAAAAGAGTGAGTGGTGCACTTAGGAGTCTGTGGAGACAAAGAACTTTGTCCTTGGAGGCAAAGAGGGGAATGTATGAGAGTATAGTTTTACCAACGCTCTTATATGGGTGTGAAGCGTGGGTGATGAATGTTGCAGCGAGGAGAAGGCTGGAGGCAGTGGAGATGTCATGTCTGAGGGCAATGTGTGGTGTGAATATAATGCAGAGAATTCGTAGTTTGGAAGTTAGGAGGAGGTGCGGGATTACCAAAACTGTTGTCCAGAGGGCTGAGGAAGGGTTGTTGAGGTGGTTCGGACATGTAGAGAGAATGGAGCGAAACAGAATGACTTCAAGAGTGTATCAGTCTGTAGTGGAAGGAAGGCGGGGTAGGGGTCGGCCTAGGAAGGGTTGGAGGGAGGGGGTAAAGGAGGTTTTGTGTGCGAGGGGCTTGGACTTCCAGCAGGCATGCGTGAGCGTGTTTGATAGGAGTGAATGGAGACAAATGGTTTTTAATACTTGACGTGCTGTTGGAGTGTGAGCAAAGTAACATTTATGAAGGGATTCAGGGAAACCGGCAGGCCGGACTTGAGTCCTGGAGATGGGAAGTACAGTGCCTGCACTCTGAAGGAGGGGTGTTAATGTTGCAGTTTAAAAACTGTAGTGTAAAGCACCCTTCTGGCAAGACAGTGATGGAGTGAATGATGGTGAAAGTTTTTCTTTTTCGGGCCACCCTGCCTTGGTGGGAATCGGCCGGTGTGATAATAAAATAAAATAATAAAATATTGCCGGCAAAGAAAATATTTGGCAGACTCTTTATCTAGAGTCTAATATTATTTATTTAGGTTAGGATGTTATTTGGGGTAACCCCTTTTCACTTTTTTTTTTTATCCCCTGGTGTGGGTTTTTTTTTAGTGAGGGGATGCGGGCTACTGTCTGCCTGTATCTTGGACCTATGCTAGCCTGTCTGACTGCTGTCTCACTCTAAGTTTAGGGTTTGGCTTTTGGTCACGAGAAAAGCTGAGCTCTATCTAAGAGTTGGATGGTGGAGAGGAAAGGCGGTCCCATTATCTTGTGCCATGGCGGCACGGTTACCACTGGGAGGTGGCAGCCTAATCCTGAGCCTTCTCGGGGTGGGGGTGTGGCATGCAAAGAGTACGTAACCTTTATTCGGTGCATGTACACACCCTCATTTACAGGCTATCTCCCCCAACCAGCGAACCAGGTTGCTAAGAGTTGATGATGGGGCCCCGTCGTTCAACTAGTGACCAGGTTCTAGCCAATAAGAAGATGGTTTTGGCAATCGCAGAGGTTATGTGGGTACCGCTCTCCTGTCTGCCCTTGTCATTCCCATTCTAGAGCTGGTTGAAGCACGGTTTGCTATCTTGTGGCTTCTATTCTGCCTTGCTTACCGTGGAATGCATTATACTTATCACTGTACATAGTGTACATATTGCTGTTCTAAATTGGTGAAGGATAATATTAATCTAAACTTTTTCTGCTGTGTTTATTTTGCTCCCATTACACCCGGGATAACAGGCCATTTGGATTCCTGGGTTGTAATATCCCCCTTTCCTTTATATAAAGGACTATACACGCTCTCCGTCAATCCCTAGGTACCTTCCCCTCTTTCATACATTTATTAAATAAAAATACCAACCACTCCAACACTATGTCCCCCCCCCCCTCCTTTTAACATTTCTGTCATGATCCCATCAGTTCCAGCTGCTTTACCCCCTTTCATTCTACATAATGCCTCATGCACCTCCCCAACACTCACATCCTGTTGTTCTTCACTCCTAAAAGATGGTATACCTCCCTGAACAGCGCATTAAATTACCGCTTCCCTTTCTTCATCGACATTTAAAAGTTCCTCAAAATATTCTCACCATTTACCCAAAACCTCCATCTCCCCATCTACTAACTCCCCGACTCTGTTTTTAACTGACAAATCCATTCGTTCTCTAGGCTTTCTTAACTTGTTTAACTCGCTCCAAATTTTTTTCTTATTTTCATTAAAATTTCTTGACAGTGCCTCCCCCACTCTATCATCTGCTCTCCTTTTGCACTCTCTCACCAATCTCTTCACCTTTCTTTTACTCTCCATACACTCTACTCTTCTTATAACACTTCTGCTTTGTAAAAAGCCTCTCATAAGCTAACTTTTTCTCTTTTATCACACCCTTTAATTCATCATTCCACCAATCACTTCTCTTTCCTCCTGAACCCACCCTCCTATAACCACAAACTTCTGCCCCACATTCTAATACTGCATTTTTAAAACTATTCCAACCCTCTTCAACCCCCCCTCCCCCACTGCTCATACTTGCACCAGCCCACCTTTCTGCCAATAGTTTCTTATATCTCACCCGAACTCCCTCCTCCCTTAGTTTATACACTTTCACCTCCCTCTTGCTTGTTGTTGCCATTTCCCTCTTTTCCCATCTACCTCTTACTCTAACTGTAGCTACAACTAAATAATGATCCGATATATCAGTTGCCCCTCTATAAATGTGTACATCCTGGAGCCTACCCATCAACCTTTTATCCACCAATACATAATCTAACAAACTACTTTTATTACGTGCTATATCATACCTTGTATATTTATCTTCTTCATAAAATATGTATTGCTTATTACTAAACCTCTTTCTACACATAGCTCAATTAAAGGCTCCCCATTTTAATTTACCCCTGGCACCCCAAATTTACCTACTAATCCCTCCACAACGTTTTTGCCCACTTTAGCATTGAAATCCCCAACCACAAGTACTCTCACACTTGGTTCAAAACTCCCCACGCATTCACTCAATATTTCCCAAAATCTCTCTCTCTCTCTCTCTCTTCTACACTTATCTCTTCTCCATGTGCATATACGCTTACTATAACCCACTTTTCACATCCAACCTTTATTTTACTCCACATAATCCTTGAATTAATACATTTATAGGCCCTCTGTTCCTGCCATAACTTCAACATTATTGCTACTCCTTCTTTAGCTCTAACTCTATTTGAAACCCCTGACATAATCCCATTCATTCCTCTCCACTGAAACTCTGCCACCCCCTTCAGCTTTGTTTCACTTAAAGCCAGGACATCCAACTTCTTCTCATTCATAACATCCACAATCATCTCTTTATCATTCGCACAACATCCACGCACATTCAGACTTCCCACTTTGACAATTTTCTTATTCTTTGTAGTAATTACAGGAAAAGGGGCTACTAGCCCATTGTTCCCTTTGTTCCCTGCATTTTAGTTGACTTTTGCAACGGAGGAAAGATTCTTATTCCACTTCCCCATGGATATAAAAGGAAAAGTAATAAGACCAAGAACTATTAAGATAAAACCAAAGAAAACTTAGATGAGCGTGTATAAATAAACGTGTACATGTATGTGTAGTGTGACCTAAGTTTAAGTAGAAGTAGCAAAACGTACCTGTAATCTTTCATATTTATGAGACAGACAAAAGACACCAGCAATCCTACCATCATGTAAAACAATTACAGGCTTTCGTTTTACACTCACTTTGCAGTTCGGTAGTACCTCCCTGGGTGGTTGCTGTCTACCAACCTACTACGGAGTATATATATATATATATATATATATATATATATATATATATATATATATATATATATATATATATATATATATATATATATATATATATATATAAATGAAATCACTTTGTTTCGTGATTTCATTGCTATATAAACTACTTGTTGAGGCGGGTATTGAAACAGGATGAGGCTGAAATTAATCCTTGAGATACCACTGCCACGAGTGTCCTCGGGCCAAGGCAAACACATAACTAAGTGCTGGGTGCATGGTTTTTGTAGGATCAATGGCGTAGTGGTAAGGTGATGCGTACATTGTGCTGTCTCTAGAGGCGCCACAAGGTTCGTAGGGGGTGTATATATATATATATATATATATATATAATATATATATATATATATATATATATATATATATATATATATATATCACCTTAGACAAGGTATTCCCCCCCCCCTTTCCTTACCTCCACTGTAACTTCATAACACCAGTTGTAAGGAGTTACTAGAAATAGTTGAGTACGAGTACAAGAAGCCAAGTACAAGTAGGTGAGTATAATCCTGAACGTTACTAACCTGCGTGCAGGAGCAGCAGCTGCTGCCTCACTCCTGAGATAACGTCTGCCACACACACACATGTATTCACTGGCACTCTCACACTGCCTTGTTTATCTCGCAGTTACCACCATCACCAGCACTGTCTTCATCACCAGCAGCACTATCTTCACAGTCATCACCAGCAGCACTATCTTCACAATCATCATCAGCAGCACTATCTTCACCATCATCACCAGTACTATCTTCACCATCATCACCAGCACTACCATAACCACCGCTCCACCATCACCACCACAATCACGACCACCGTCACTACCACCCCCATCACCAACATCGCCACCACCACAGTCACCACCACCACAATCATCACGACCGCCACCATCACCACTGTCATCACCACTACCATTATCATCATCATCGATATCATCAATATCACCACTATCACCACCGACACAACTACCACCATCACCACCACCATCATTATCACCATCACCACCGTCATCACCATCACCACCATCACCACTATCACCACCACCTTCGCCATCACCACCATCATTATCACCACCACCACCATCACCACCATCACCATAATCACCACCACCACCGTCTTCAGCACCATCACCATCACCACCACCACAATCACCATCAGCTCTACCATCACCACAACCATCACCACCATCACCATCATCACCACCATAATCACCACCATCACCACTACCATCATAACCACCACCACCATCACCACCATCACCACTACCATCATCACCATCATCCCCACCATCACAACCACCACCATCACCACCACCATCACCACTACCATCATTACCACCATCACCACTACCATCACCATCACCGCCACCATCACCACCACCACCATCACCACCATCACCATCATCTCCACCACCATCACCACTACCATCACCACCATCACCGCCACCATCATCACCACAACCATCACCATCACCAACACCACCACCATCACCACCACCATCATCTCCACCACCACCATCACCACTACCATCACCACCATCACCGCCACCACCATCATCACCACAACCATCACCAACACCACCATCACCGCCATCACCACCATCAATCACCATCACCATCAATCACCACCATCACCACCACCATCAATCACCATCACCACCACCATCACCATCAATCACCACCATCACCACCATCAATCACCACCACCACCACCATCACCATCAATCACCATCACCACCATCACCACCACCATCATCAATCACCATCACCACCATCAATCACCATCACCACCATCACCATCACCACTACCACCATCACCACCATCACAACCACCATCAATCACCACCACCATCAATCACCACCATCACCACCACCATCAATCACCACCATCACCACCACCATCACCACCACCATCAATCACCACCATCACCACCATCACCACCAATCACCACCATCACCACCACCATCAATCACCACCATCACCACCATCACCACCATCACCATCAATCACCACCATCACCACCACCACCACCACCTTCGCGCATGTGCTGTACGTTTGTCAAGCTGGACTGAACACTGACTCAGGCTGGGGGACTGATTACCACAAATTCATCCTCATCTTCCAATGTTCTTCTCTGTATTGGACTGATGAAGCCTCTGGCTGATGAAACTTTTCCACAATAAAGATAAGCAAGTGTTACACATGTTTCTCATTCATTCCATGATGTTACTGTGTTAGAAAAGTATTAAATCAAAGATGTAAGCTACAAAGTACTTAATATATAAGACAACTCCTGGTGACACTCCCTGCCAGTCGCTTCTTCAATCCCAGAAATATAAACACTCTTGGTTATCTAATTCTGCCCCATTTTCTCTAAATACCCAAAACATCAAAATAACTTCTCTGCACTCTGAATTATACCTTCATTACACCACAGTCTTCTAATTTCTACACTCCTTATTCCCTGCTCTCAAACACAGCCACATTACGTTCAGTTTTCGAGAACCTCGTTTCAACCCATATAAAATTGTTATTACCACTATACTTTGTCACATTCCTTTTTTACCCGTAATAGAAAACCTCTCCACAGATGCCTCGCTGCACCACCTACCTCTCCCAAACACCAACAAAACTCATCATTTATGGCCATATCAGACATTTCCGTCTAAGACCTACTGCAAAATACTGACCATCACTCACAGCTTAAAAAGTCTTCTGCGACATTCCTTCCCTATCATTTGACATTTCAAAATAAAAATAAATGCACGAAACAGTTCCTTGCCTTTATCTTAGTATTATTAGCTAACATACTTTAATGTAAACATTTCGTCTAGACATTACCTACCCTTCCTAAATCCTTATTCTTCTGCAGTTCTACTTTATTGTACTCGAGAGTCTCATTACTTTATAATTCTTGTACTCTTTTTTGCTCGTATCCCTTATACAAAGGAACTGGTCATGTCCTCTGTCTATCCTTCGGTACCTTTCATTTTTCATACACATGTTGAATACTCACCACTCAAACTATATCTCCACTTGTTAACATCTCGGTTTTTCCATCTATGATTACAGACAGACGATGACACGCTGACTCTCTCGGGTTATTCTGGTGGTTAACCTTCCGGGGTTAAAAATCCGAAGAAAATCTTATCACCTGAGTGATCCAAAAACTTTCTTGACTTGAAAGAAGATAAGCTGAATGTCCTACCACTACGTGAAACATGGTAAGGCAATGGAATAAATCGAGAGAAAAAGATCAGATGGATAAGAATAAAAGTGTGATGTGAGAAGTGGGTTATAGTAAATGTTTATTGTCCCTGAGACAAGAGATGTGTGGATAAGAGCTTGGGAAGTGCTAAGTGAATGTTCAGGAAGCTCTGAGCAAATTGAAAAAAAAATAGTTCCTTTGGCGACCATCTAAATTCTAGTTGTAGATACTGCAGTAAGACAAGTCTGGCGTGGGATAGGTGATAACAGCGACCTCTATTGTATGTATAGAAAGTGGCTCAGTACTATGTAATTCTTATTTTAAGCAAAATGACGATAAAAAATTATAGATGTGATAAAGAGTGTAATGACAGCAGGTTGTTAAATAATGTATTAGTAGTGTTGATGGAAGACTTCTGAATATGTATGTTGAGGAAGAGTGAGAAATGTGAGATCATTACGTAGTGGTAACTACAGTAAGAAGTAGATAGTGTAGTACAAGGGGGAGTGGCATCAATGTGGGTAAGTGAATGAACTAAAGAAGACGGGAGAAGATATATGTAACTACTAAAAGATAGGCTAGAATGTAAGTAATGAGAGAGATCGAAGTAATATATCACAAATTTAAGAATGTAGTGTTTAGGAGAAGTTGGTGGATATATAAGGTAAGTGCTGATGGTAAGAGGATTGTTGGAATAATGAAGTGAAAGATCACTGGTAAGGGAGACAAACTATGTAAGAGGTTCTTACAATATAGAAATGATATATGGAAGCCAGAATATAAGGAGAGGAAAAACAGAAATCAAGAGTAGTGAGAGAGTGCAAAAAGAGAGTAAATGAGAGAGTGCAAAAAGAGAGTAAATGAGAGAGTGCAAAAAGAGAGTAAATGAGAGAGTGCAAAAAGAGAGTAAATGAGAGTGTAAAAAGAGAGTAAATGAGAGAGTGCAAAAAGAGAGTAAATGAGAGAGTGCAAAAAGAGAGCAAATGAGAGAGTGCAAAAAGAGAGCAAATGAGAGAGTGCAAAAAGAGAGTAAATGAGAGAGTGCAAAAAGAGAGTAAATGAGAGAGTGCAAAAAGAGAGTAAATGAGAGAGTGCAAAAAGAGAGTAAATGAGAGAGTGCAAAAAGAGAGTAAATGAGAGAGTGCAAAAAGAGAGTAAATGAGAGAAAGGGCGTCGGCAAATTTCGCCGAGAATAAAAATTTGTAGAATATTTAAATAAAACTTACATAAAACTTTTGTATGAATTTGTTTTTAACCTGTGTAGGTCTTAGTTCACTTTTCTGGGAAGAAACTCGAAAAAAATAAATAATGCTTTATACGGGGTAATTTCCGATTAATTTTTAAGCCTTTCATGTTCACAATGTGATAATGCGGCTTCTGAACGGCTTCAAACTTACTGTACTTGTTTATTTTAGGTGGTTGATCTCTTTGGTCCCTTTAAAAGGTTGAAATTAGATTTGAACCTTATATGTCCTAATTTACAGTTTTTATTGAAGAAATTTCGATATTAGTTTTTCCATGATAACTTATCAATACATCTTCTGATTCCATTCAAATCTTCAACACTAATATTTGCATGATCAATTTATGCCGCACTCTGCACTATTCCAACCTCGTGCATTAAGGCACAAGGAATTGGGATTATGGAATATGGGGGACAGTCAGAGACTGAAATAATAATAATAATAATAATAATAATAATAATAATAATAATAATAATAATATAAGAACGCTGTGCTAGTGCTGAGCAGTGGTTGGTGTGTAGTATACTAAGACAAGACATTCAACCACTATAAGACACATACATATCTTCTGATTTAAATTAATGGCTCACACATGAACATCACAGTCAGGTTTATGACGGATTCAATACAGGTTTATCCTTCAAGGTAACATTACCAATTTAGATATTAGTTATTTACCAGTATAATTTGCCAAATTAAAACTAGATCAAGTTGGAGATCATCAGAGTTTGGATAAGGAAAGTAATTGCGACATTTGTATTTACAACAAATACAAGCATCAAATACATTAATGCAAATTAGATACATAAAAACAACTTAATTTGCTTTCCAAAAACAAAAATACAAAAAAAAAATTTCTGTATCTACAAAGGCAAAGAGTAAATAAAACTCTACCTGACTCCATCCCTTGACAAGTACAAAGATAAAACACAGCCACTGTATCGTCACATGTACACATATACAAGCACACACAAGTAAAATCACAAACAGAGGAACAAGTATAGGCATACACAGACGCAGCTAAGCACAGACATAAGAAAAGAGACAAACTGTAGATATAAACACAGACAGGTACACAGGCACGAGCATAAACCCAGTCACAGTCACAAGCAAAAGTAAAAACACCTGCACAGACAAGCATGGGCCCAGACACAAGCACAGTAACAAGAACAGCTACAAGCAAGTGTAGGCTTATCCCCGGTAGCAATCATGTCTCCCACTAAGCAAGCACTTTCCCTCTGCTTCCTATTGTGATCCACATACTAAAACTACTTGAGCTCATGGCTGCCTGGTCTCAGGGCATGGCTATTTTTCTGTCCAATGCTTAGAACTTTGCATTTGTCTATATTAAACTGCATCTGCCACATTTCCGACCACTGCATCAGTCTATTCAAATCATCCTGCAGTGCTCTAACGTCCTCGTCAGAATGAATACTACGGCCTATTTTGGTGTCACCGGCAAACTTGTTTATGTCGTTGTTTATTCCTTCATATATGTCGTTTACGTAGATTGTAAACAACAGGGGGCCCAACCCTGACCCCTGTGAAACACCGCTCGTGACGCTTCCCCACTCTGATTTCTCCAAATTTATGCAAACTCTCTGCTGCCTATCTGTCAACCATGCCTCTATCCAGGAAAATATTTCTCATCGTATTCCGGGTACCTTAATTTTGCTCAACAGCTTCTCATGTGGAACTCTATCTAAAACCTTACTGAAGTCCATATACACAAAATCATATTCATTACCATGATCTACCTCTTCAAATACCTTTCCTGGAGTTTACCTTGAGAGGGTTTTGGGGTCAACGCCCCCGCGGCTCGGTCTGAGACCAGGCTTCGTGGTGCATCAGGATCTGATCAACCAGGCTGTTACTGCTGGTGGCACGCAAACTGACGTATGAACCACAGCCCGGTTGGTCAGGTATCTGTTGGACAGATGCCTGTCCAGTGCCTTCTTGAAGATTGCCAGGAGTCTATTGGTAATCCCCCTGATGTATGCAGGGAGGCAGTTGAACAGTCTTGGCCCCCGGACACTTACTGCGTTGTCTCTCATTGTACTCGTGGCTCCCCTGCTTTTCATTGGAGGAATGTGGCATCTCCTGCCGAGTCTTTTGCTTTCACAGGGAGTGATTTTCGTGTGCAAGTTTGGTACTAATCCCTCTAGGATTTTCCAAGTGTATATTATCATGTATCTCTCTCGCCTGCACTCCAGGGAATACAAATCAAAGGTCTTCAACCATTCCCAGTAATTTAGGTGCCTTATCGTACTTGTGTGTGCCGTGAAAGCTCTTTGTACACTCTCCAGGTCAGCAATTTCCCTTGCCTTAAGGGGGTAGTTAGTGTACAGTAGTATTCCAGCCTAGAGAGAACAAGCGATTTGAAGAGAATCATCATGGGTCTTGAAGTCCCTAATTTTGAAGGTTCTCATTATCCATCCTTTCATTTTCCTCTGACATTATCACTCCCAGGTCCTTCACTTTTCGCTCTATTGTATTGTTAGAATTTGTCGTATACTCTAATACAGTTTTAATTTCCTCAAGTTTTCCATATCTGAGTAGTTGAAAATTCTCTTTATTGAACTTCATATTGTTTTGAGTGGCCCATTTGAAGATCTGGTTGATGTCCGCTTGGAGTCTTGTGGTGTCTTCGATGGAGGTCACTGCCATGGCAACCCGGGTGTCATCCGCAAAGGATGCTATGGCTTATATCTCTATGTCAGAAATAAGGATGAGGAATAGAATGGCAGTGAGCACTGTGCCTTGTTGAACAGAGCTTTTCACCGTGGCTGCCTCAGACTTTTCTCTGTTTACTATTACTCTGTGTTCTATTTGTCAGGAAGTTATAGATCCACCTACCAGCTTTTCCTGTTCGTTTATCACGCATTTTGTGCACTATTACACCATGGACACACTTGTCGAAGGCATTTGCAAAGTCTGTGTGTACTCCATCTGTATTTTATTTATCCTCTATAGCATCCAGGACTTTGTCATAGTGATCCAGTAGCTGGGACAGGCAGGAGCGACATGCTCTAAACCCGTGTTGCCCTGTGTTGTGTAACTGATGGGCATCTAGGTGGCTGGCGATTTTGCCTCTTAGAACCCTCTCAAAGGTTTTTATGATATGGGATGTTAGTGCTATCGGTCTGTAGTTCATTGTAATTGTTTTACTGCCACCTTTGTAGAGTGGGGCTATGTCTGTTGTTTTTAGTGTGGGGGATGACCCCTGTGTGCATGCTCCCTCGCCATAGCATGCTGAAGGCACGCGACAGGGGCTCCTTGCAGTGCTTGATGAACACGGAGTTCCATGAGTCTGGGTCTGGGGCAGAGTGCATGGGCATTTCATTTATTGCTTTTTCAAAGTATTGTGGTGTTAAGATAATATCCGAAATTTTTGAGATGACCAAATTTTGGGTCTCGTTCATAAAGAATTCATTTGGATTGTCGACCCTTAGTCTGGGCAGCGGCTCGCTGAACACTGAGTCATATTGGGACTTTAGTATCTCGCTCATTTCTTGGCTGTCATCTGAGAATGTCCCATCTCCTTTAAGCAGGGGCCCAATGCTGGATGTTGTTTTTCTCTTAGATTTGGCATAAGAGAAGGCAGGAACACCCTTTTGTAAAACCGTGCTGAGATTCATTAATCAATTTATGCCTTCTCAAGATAGCTACGAATTGCCTCAGCAATTACTGATTCCATAAATTTTACCGCTATGGAGGTAAGGCTTATTGGTCTATAGTTCGAGGCTACGTACCTGTCACCTGCTTTGAAAATAGGTATCACATTTAAAATTTTCCACTTATCACTGCAGACTGGCATAGTGCCAGATAAGTTGAAAAGATTAGCCAAAGGTTTGCTAAGCTCCTCTTTACATTCCTTTAGAACCCTCGCATACAGTTCATCACTGGCCACTGAAGTACATTCATCCTGAAGAACAGAGAAGCGATTTCCTACCTTCAAATCTTCTCTCTTAACTTTCCTTATTTTGATGCTCAACCTATTACTGGGAACCACTCACCACTTGTAGCAGGTCTGCAATCAGTCCGCTCGGCTGTCTGCAGCGCAGAACTGTCAAGTTGGACAGACCGACAGACAAGCACTCCAAACAGAGGCAGAGACACAAGCAAAAGCAAAGACAAAGTTACGAACACAGTTGCAAACCAAGATAAAAAAACATATGCAAACACACAGGAATAAACACAAGCACATATTCGCAAGCACAAACACTTGCAGACAAGCGAAGACACACACATAAGCACAGACACAAGAGCAGGTACAATAAAAGACAGACGCACAGACATAAGCACAGATATGCGCACATGCACAGTCACATGTAAAGACAAATAGACAAACACAAATCGACAGAGAGGGACACAAGCACACAGTTGCACACACAAGCACACAGTCACTTATAGAGAGACAGACATAAGCATAAACACAAGCATGGACAAACACAAGAGACACTTAACTACCAGCCAGTATCATTGATGTCAAAAGTTTTGGAGAAGATACTGTTTAAAAGTATACTGGAAATTTTGGAGAGAATCGATTCTTTATAGAAAATCAGCATGGTTGTATTGATGGGAAATCCCGTTTTACAAATCTGCTGGATTCCTACAACAAAGTCTCAGAGATACAACACGAACAGCTTCTTAGATTGTAAAAAATAAAAGAAGCTTCGATACTGTATACACTAGAGATTAGTGCAGAAATAAGAGAAGAGTGGAACCAGTGAGTCAAGACATGTCTAAATGTCAGAAAGTGACAAAGTAATGGATGAAACATCAGAATGAAAGTAACGAGCGGGGTTCCGCAAGAATCAGCTTTAGGGGCATTACTGTTCCTAATGTACATTAATGACCTAGTAGAGGGAACTGAGTCGTGTTTGTCACTGTTGAAGATGTAAAACTTAGCGGTTTAAAAAAACCGACAAGTTGAAGAATGAGACACTTGAGCAACATTTGGAAATCTTTGCTCTGGAAACGTATCGTCAGCCAGTGACTTCTTCAGTCCAATACAGAGAAGAATGGTGGAAAACGAGGAAGAGTTGGGGTAATCATTCCCACACCCTGGAGTCGATATGTTCAGTTCATCAATCTTTGTACTGGACTGTATAAGCCAATGACTGGCGAAACGTTTCTGTAGTAAAGATTCCCAAATACTGCTTAAGCGTCTCATTCTTCACACTCCAGGAAGACCACAAAACACACACAGATGTGGTCAAGCAAGTGGCTGCTCGAGTTCATGCAAATACAAAGACATGCGATCTGGAGAAGGTAACAGCAGACAAGACAAAATATCACCAGAAAAACAAACCTTACGACGCCAGAGGCATATATAAAGATAGCAGACAAGTTAAGTAAAAGCAGAAGCTCAAGAAACCCCAAAGATTCGCAACCAGACTAGGACCAGAATTAACGGAATGCACTATGAGGAGAGGTTTAAGGAAGTGAACCTGACAACCTGAGAGTGAAGGACAAAGAAACATATATGATTACTATATACAAAATCTTAAGAACTGTATACACTAAAAAAATGCATAAGAAATAGGGATGTCTCAAAGTATCGGTATCGGTATTGGCGGGTATCGGCCATTTTCATGGTATCGGTTAAAAACCAGCTGATACTTTTTAAAATATTCACATTACACGTGTGCTAATAAGTATTAACATTAACACTACCTCACACTGGCACAGAGTTATAAACAGATTTAATCAGTGAGTGAAGAAGCCCGGGTTGTCTAGTGAGGTCTGAGAACTGGAGGTGACTCAGGTGTGGAGGCTCTCATCATTATCACTGCAGATATCTCTCACCTGCCTCCTCCTCCTCCTCCTCATCTATCTACTCTCTTCCCCTCAACTACCGTCGCATCCTCCCACCCTCATCTTCTTACTCCCCGACATATACCGACTCGTCTGCATCCTACCCTCCCTTGTTCTACTCTCCCATTACATCATCGCGTCACTAGTCTTGCTACCCAAACTTGGGAAATCCAGTTAGTGCTACATACACATCTGCCTTTCTATATAAACACAAATATAAACACCTGCCTCTCTACATAAACACAAATATACACACCCATCCCGGTGTATATGCACAGGTACACACCACTCCCGGTGTATATACTACACACCACTCCCGGTGTATATACTACACACCAATCCCGGTGTATATACTATACACCAATCCCGGTGTATATACTATACACCAATCCCGGTGTATATACTATACACCAATCCCGGTGTATATACTATACACCAATCCCGGTGTATATACTATACACCAATCCCGGTGTATATACTATACACCAATCCCGGTGTATATACTATACACCAATCCCGGTGTATATACTATACACCAATCCCGGTGTATATACTATACACCAATCCCGGTGTATATACTATACACCAATCCCGGTGTATATACTATACACCAATCCCGGTGTATATACTATACACCAATCCCGGTGTATATACTATACACCAATCCCGGTGTATATACTATACACCAATCCCGGTGTATATACTATACACCAATCCCGGTGTATATACTATACACCAATCCCGGTGTATATACTATACACCAATCCCGGTGTATATACTATACACCAATCCCGGTGTATATACTATACACCAATCCCGGTGTATATACTACACACACACACACACCACTCCCGGTGTATATACTATACACCGCTCCCGGTGTATATACTATACACCGCTCCCGGTGTATATACTATACACCACTCCCGGTGTATATACTATACACCACTCCCGGTGTATATACTATACACCACTCCCGGTGTATATACTATACACCACTCCCGGTGTATATACTATACACCACTCCCGGTGTATATACTATACACCACTCCCGGTGTATATACTATACACCACTCCCGGTGTATATACACTCATACACACCTCTGTCTGAACCCAAGACAAGATGCAATGAACGAATGATAATATACGAAATCATGAACGGGGAATCGAACCGAGGTGGGGTGTGCAGTGAGCCCTACGCTGCACCATGCAACAACTCCGCTTATTATAGACTTATACAACATTCACAGATAGTGTTAGTCAGTGCAACAGGTAACAGAAGTGACTGTTGTAAACCACTCCTGTTGTAACCATTCCTGTTGTACCAACCATCCTTGTATATACCCGTGTATATACCCACACATGCACCTCACGGTATATATACAGATACCTCTCTGTGTATATTAGCAGATATACACATGTACACAGATACACACCTCCCTGTGTATATATACAGATACACACCTCCCTGTGTATATACAGATACACACCTCCCTGTGTATATACAGATACACAACTCCTTGTGTATATACACAGATACACACCTCCCGGTGTATATACGCAGATACACACCTCCCCGTGGATATACAGATACCTCCTGATTTAGATACACAGATACACACCTAATGTATATACAGATATACACATTCCATTGTATATGCACAGATATACACCTCCCAGTGTGTATACACAAACACACCTTACATTGTATATACACAGATACGCACGTCCCGGTATATATACACCGATACACACCTTCCAGTGTATATACACGAATAAACACCTCCCAGTGTATATACACGGATAAACACCTCCCAGTGTATATACGCGGACACACACTTTCCGGTGTATATACACTGGTGTACACGTACAGATTCACATGTACATATACACCTATGGAGTATAGACATACATACCTTGGGGAGTTTATACAAATCAAGACTATAAAGGAATAGCAAGTTGTGTACCACTGAGCGAGGCGGCTGACCAGAGCCAGGCGGCTGACCAGAGCCAGGCGGCTGACCAGAGCCAGGCGGCTGACCAGAGCCAGGCGGCTGACCAGAGCCAGGCGGCTGACCAGAGCCAGGCGGCTGACAACCAGAGCCAGGCGGCTGACAACCAGAGCCAGGCGGCTGACCAGAGCCAGGCGGCTGACCAGAGCCAGGCGGCTGACCAGAGCCAGGCGGCTGACCAGAGCCAGGCGGCTGACCAGAGCCAGGCGGCTGACAACCAGAGCCAGGCGGCTGACAACCAGAGCCAGGCAGCTGACCAGAGCCAGGCGGCTGACCAGAGCCAGGCGGCTGACCAGAGCCAGGCGGCTGACAACCAGAGCCAGGCGGCTGACCAGAGCCAGGCGGCTGACCAGAGCCAGGCGGCTGACCAGAGCCAGGCGGCTGACCAGAGCCAGGCGGCTGACAACCAGAACCAGGCGGCTAACCAGAGGAAAAGCCAATTTCACCAACATTCATTTACTGTCTTCCCAGAAGCTTCCCAGAAGCTCAGGTGACTCTCCATACCATAACATCCTCACCTCACCTCTCCATCAGGCACTCTGATAGAGTGCCTGTACCTTGCTTACACTCCAAGAGCACGCCAAATGATTAAACCCGTTTGTTTCCACTCTTTCCCGTTGAACACGCTCACAAAAGCCTGTTATATGTCCAAGCCCCTAGCATTCAAATCCTCCTTTACCATCTTTCCTTCAACCTTTCCTAGAGTTATGCTCCCCCATAGTCATCCTATTTTTCATCACAATCTCTAAATGTTCAACCCATCTCAACAATCCTTCCTAAGTCCTCTGATTAACCCACACCTCTTCGTCTCCAAACTACGAATTCTCTGTATAATATTAACACTTCACATTGTCCTGAAACACATCTCCAGCCTCTTCGCTGCAACTTACGCTTCATATCCACAACAGTGTTGGTACCACTATACCCTTATATATTCCCCTTTCTGATTCCATGGATAACGTTCTATGTCTCTACAGTCGCCTCAGTGCACCATCCACTTGTTCAGTCTTCCTCAGTTCTATGGTTGGCCTCATTTCTCAGCGTCAACTGCAAACCAGTCCACTCCCAGATATATGATCACATTTATTTCTTCCATATCTCTTCCCCACAATCTGATATTCCATCACTGTCTACACTTTTTGATACTCTCATCACTTTTAATTTCCTTTATTTTTTACATCGCCTTCCAAATTCGTCCACTGACGTTAGAAACTTCTGAAAATCTTCTAAACCAACAGTGTTAGTAACACGTTTAGTAACGTGTTCAAGACGGGTTTGTGTTGTATATACCGTCTGTTTAAAATTTATGTTTATTTTCCTAAGGGACAGTTTAACATAACATTTCTGAAAGATCAAACCTAAGGTGATTAATAGTAAACAAGTATTGACCAGCTGTTTAGCTCTTTCTGTGAGTTTACGAGTGTGTGGCCCTAGGCCGCTTGATTTTAATAATTTGGCGTTTACCACTAGACCAGTCTTCAACCCCCCCCCCCCCCATTTCCTTATGTTCCCATAACTTCGTAACAAAGTTACGTGAAAATAAGATATGAAAAAGAGACTAATGGCACATAAGAGGCTATAATACGAGAATATGAATAACGGATAGTGACAAGGGAACATGAATAACGGATAGTGAAAAGAGAACATGAATAACGGATAGTGAAAAGGGAACATGAATAAGGGATAGTGACAAAGTAACATAAATAAGGGATAGTGACAAGAAATATGACAAGGAAACAAACAAGGGAATACGACAAGAAAACACAAGGAGACGTACCTCATGTGACTGCTGACCTCCACCAAAGGAGTCCAGGATAGAGTCCACAAAGTCATGCTGGCCGCCGCCGCCACCTGGACACAAAACACATAATATACATCTTTATTTACTACAAATACATGTACAAGGTATACAGTCCTAGCTGACATCAATGACATACTACTACATAGGAAGCAGCTTGTTATGCTGAACATTTCGGGCAAATTAGATCAGATTTGTTCCAGGGTGCGACCCACACCAGACCACTAACACCCAAGTACCTATTTTAAACTGATGGGCGAAAAGGAACAAGAACAGAAGGTGCCTTATGGAAAGACGTTCCTAATATTTTTCATCCGTACCGGAGGAGATTCGAACTCCGGACCTCAGTGTGTGAGCTGAGAGCGCTAGCGATCCAGATACGGGACACATGGTCATACTGTGTCACTAACACGTGCACTTCATGGTTATAGAACGTGGTGCACAATCCAGCACACACAGTTATATACCACGTGGTGCACAACCCAGCACACACAGTTATATACCACGTAGTGCACAACCCAGCACACACAGTTATATACCACGTGGTGCACAACCCAGCACACACAGTTATATACCACGTGGTGCACAACCCAGCACCCACAGTTATATACCACGTGGTGCACAACCCAGCACACACAGTTATATACCACGTGGTGCACAACCCAGCACCCACAGTTATATACCACGTGGTGCACAACCCAGCACCCACAGTTATATACCACGTGGTGCACAACCCAGCACCCACAGTTATATACCACGTGGTGCACAACCCAGCACCCACAGTTATATACCACGTAGTGCACAACCCAGCACACAGTTATATACCACGTGGTGCACAACCCAGCACCCACAGTTATATACCACGTAGTGCACAACCCAGCACACACAGTTATATATCACGTAGTGCACAACCCAGCACACACAGTTATATACCACGTGGTGCACAACCCAGCACCCACAGTTATATACCACGTGGTGCACAACCCAGCACATACAGTTATATACCACGCGGTGCACAACCCAGCACCCACAGTTATATACCACGTGGTGCACAACCCAGCACACACAGTTCTATACCACGTAGTGCACAACCCAGCACACACAGTTATATACCACGTAGTGCACAACCCAGCACACACAGTTATATACCACGTGGTGCACAACCCAGCACACACAGTTATATACCACGTGGTGCACAACCCAGCACACACAGTTATATACCACGTAGTGCACAACCCAGCACACACAGTTATATACCACGTGGTGCACAACCCAGCACACACAGTTATATACCACGTAGTGCACAACCCAGCACACACAGTTATATACCACGTAGTGCACAACGCAGCACACACAGTTATATACCACGTGGTACACAACCCAGCACACACAGTTATATACCACGTGGTGCACAACCCAGCACACACAGTTATATACCACGTAGTGCACAACCCAGCACACACAGTTATATACCACGTAGTGCACAACCCAGCACACACAGTTATATACCACGTAGTGCACAACCCAGCACACACAGTTATATACCACGTGGTACACAACCCAGCACACACAGTTATATACCACGTGGTACACAACCCAGCACACACAGTTATATACCACGTGGTACACACCCCAGCATTGATAAGCGTCTCCCGGGGATATCCTTCCTAGTAACTCTGGAGAAAAGGAAGATGATTCGTACCATCACACTTTTAAGGTACCAGATCTTCTTGTCTGTGTCATAGCTAAGTGGCATCTTGGTTGGGTCACAGCCGATGGCACCCGTATGTGACTCCCCTTCCCCCTGGCACTGTTCAGGCGTATGACCAAGTCTCCTAAAACTTGCTGGTTCTGTTCACCTAGCAGTCATCAGACACCTAGGAGTCAGTCAGAATTTTGAGTGTCGGATTCTAGATGAAGATTGGTAAATGTCAATCAGAGACTCAAGACAAGTTAGTTTAATATCTTTATTATGCACCCCAGACCCATCCTGTGGGCGGCAGTCAAAAGATTACAGAGGTACATAATGGGTCCAGGGACTGGGCCTCAAAGTTTTGATAGCTGAGCAAGTTACAAAGGTAATGAACTCCAGGTAGGTCTGGTGACTAAAGACAAGGAAAATATGTTTGGTGAGTTATCCTGGTTTATTGATAATAACCCAAACTGTGTGTTCCTACAGCAGAAAATATACATATTTAAGTTGCATCACAATAATAGCGATATTAGATTTAATTAGACTGCAGCATCAGGGACAAGTTGACTATATAAGCTCTTACCAAAGGAACATTACCAGTGTAAACAAGAGCGACACTCGCCACAAACCTAGCGTCACTTTCTAGCCTCAGATTATCAAATTATATTCAGGGAAACACGAAACCCGTAGTGATAAACAGCGCCCTGGGAGAATGTAAGGTAATAAGGTTCCACTCAAGGAAAGTATCAACAGCTCTTCACCGTCATCAAGGCTTTATTACTGCTTATTATTATCAAGCTGGAAAATACTTTGAGCTTAAGAAAAATAATACTGCCAACATGCGAGGTAAACATGTAACAACACCTGAGGCACCAGTAACATGTGAGTCATATGTGCACCAGTAACATGCGAGTCACATGTACACCAGTAACATGCGAGTAACATGTGCACCAGTAACATGTGAGTCATGTGCACCAATAACATGTGAGTCACATTTGCACCAGTAACATGCGAGTCACATGTGCACCAGTAACATGCGAGTCACATGTGCACCAGTAACATGTGAGTCACATTTGCACCAGTAACATGCGAGTCACATGTGCACCAGTAACATGTGAGTCACATGTGCACCAGTAACATGTGAGTCACATGTGCACCAGTAACATGTGAGTCACATGTGCACCAGTAACATGTGAGTCACATGTGCACCAGTAACATGTGAGTCACATGTGCACCAGTAACATGTGAGTCACATGTGCACCAGTAACATGTGAGTCACATGTGCACCAGTAACATGTGAGTCACAAGTGCACCAGTAACATGAGTCACATGTGCACCAGTAACATGCGAGTCACATGTGCACAAAGCAGCACTACCCACATACACCACCAGGCGGCACTACCCACATACAACATCAGGCAGCACTACCCACACACACACCACCAGGCAGCACTACCCACATACAACATCAGGCAGCACTACCCACATACACCACCAGGCAGCACTACCCACATACACCTCCAGGCGGCACTACCCACATACACCACCAGGCGGCACTACCCACATACAACATCAGGCAGCACTACCCACATACACCACCAGGCGGCATTACCCACATACAACATCAGGCAGCACTACCCACATACACCACCAGGCAGCACTACCCACATACACCACCAGGCGGCACTACCCACGTACACCACCAGGCGGCACTACCCACATACACCACCAGGCAGCACTACCCACATACACCACCAGGCAGCACTACCCACACACACACCACCAGGCAGCACTACCCACATACACCACCAGGCGGCACTACCCACATACACCACCAGGAGGCACTACCCACATACAACATCAGGCAGCACTACCCACATACACCACCAGGCGGCACTACCCACATACAACATCAGGCAGCACTACCCACATACACCACCAGGCAGCACTACCCACAAACACCACCAGGCGGCACTACCCACGTACACCACCAGGCGGCACTACCCACATACACCACCAGGCAGCACTACCCACATACACCACCAGGCAGCACTACCCACACACACACCACCAGGCAGCACTACCCACATACACCACCAGGCGGCACTACCCACATACACCACCAGGCAGCACTACCCACATACACCACCAGGCGGCAATACCCACATACACCACCAGGCAGCACTACCCACACACACACCACCAGGCAGCACTACCCACATACACCACCAGGCGGCACTACCCACATACACCACCAGGCAGCACTACCCACATACACCACCAGGCAGCAATACCCACACACATCACCAGGCAGCACTACCCACATACACCACCAGGCGGCACTACCAACATACACCACCAGGTAGCACTACCCACATACACCACCAGGCAGCACTACCCACATACACCACCAGGCATCACTACCCACATACACCACCAGGTAGCACTACCCACATACACCACCAGGTAGCACTACCCGCATACACCACCAGGCAGCACTACCCACATACACCACCAGCCAGCAATACCCACATACACCACCAGACAGCACTACCCACATACACCACCACACAGCACATACACAACTACACACATACACCACCAGGCAGTACTACCCACATACACCACCAGGTAGCACTACCCACACACCACCACACAGCACTACCCACATACACCACCAGACAGCACTACCCACAAACACCACCAAACAGCACTACCCACATACACCACCAGGCAGCACAACCAACACACACCACCAGGCAGCACTACCCACATACACCACCAGGCAGCACTACCCACATACACCACCAGGCAGCACTACCCACATGCGCCACCAGGCAGCACTATCCACATACACCACCAGGCACCACTACCCACATACACCACCAGGCAGCACTACCCACACACACACCACCAGGCAGCACTACCCACATACACCACCAGGCGGCACTACCCACATACACCACCAGGCGGCACTACCCACATACAACATCAGGCAGCACTACCCACATACACCACCAGGCGGCACTACCCACATACAACATCAGGCAGCACTACCCACATACACCACCAGGCAGCACTACCCACATACACCACCAGGCGGCACTACCCACGTACACCACCAGGCGGCACTACCCACATACACCACCAGGCAGCACTACCCACATACACCACTAGGCAGCACTACCCACACACACACCACCAGGCAGCACTACCCCATACACCACCAGGCGGCACTACCCACATACACCACCAGGCAGCACTACCCACATACACCACCAGGCGGCAATACCCACATACACCACAAGGCAGCACTACCCACATACACCACCAGGCAGCACTACCCACACACACCACCAGGCAGCACTACCCACATACACCACCAGGCGGCACTACCAACATACACCACCAGGTAGCACTGCCCACATACACCACAAGGCAGCACTACCCACATACACCACCAGGCAGCACTACCCACATACACCACCAGGTAGCACTACCCACATACACCACCAGGTAGCACTACCCGCATACACCACCAGGCAGCACTACCCACATACACCACCAGCCAGCAATACCCACATACACCACAAGACAGCACTACCCACATACACCACCACACAGCACATACACAACTACACACATACACCACCAGGCAGTACTACCCACATACACCACCAGGTAGCACTACCCACACACCACCACACAGCACTACCCACATACACCACCAGACAGCACTACCCACAAACACCACCAAACAGCACTACCCACATACACCACCAGGCAGCACAACCAACACACACCACCAGGCAGCACTACCCACAGGCGCCACCAGGCAGCACTATCCACATACACCACCAGGCACCACTACCCACATACACCAGCAGGTAGCACTACCCACATGCACCACCAGGTAGCACTACCCACATGCACCACCAGGAAGCATTAGCCACATACACCACCAGGCAGCACTACCCACATACACCACCAAGCCGCACTACCCACATACACAACCAGACAGCACTACCCACATACACCACCAGACAGCACTACCCACATACACCACCAGACAGCACCACCCACATACACCACCAGACAGCACCACCCACATACACCATCAGGCAGCACTACCCACATACACCACCAGGCAGCACAACCAACACACACCACCAGGCAGCCCTACCCACATACACCACCAGGCAGCACTACCCACATACACCACAAGGCAGCACTATCCACATACACCACCAGGCACCACTACCCACATACACCACCAAGCCGCACTACCCACATACACCACCAGGTAGCACTACCCACATACACCACCAGGTAGCACTACCCACATACACCACCAGGCAGCACTACCCACATACACCACCAGGCAGCACTACCGACATACACCACCAGGCAGCACTACCCACATGCGCCACCAGGCAGCACTACCCACATGCGCCACCAGGCAGCACTACCCACATGCGCCACCAGGCAGCACTACCCATATACACCACCAGGCAGCACTACCCACATACACCACCAGGCAGTACTACCCACATACACCACCAGGCAGCACTACCCACATATACCACCAGATAGCACTACCCACATACGCCACCAGGAAGCACTACCCACATTCACCACCAGGCAGCACTACCCACATACACCACCAGGCAGCACTACCCACATACACCACCAGGTAGCACTACCCACATACACCACCAGGCAGCACTACCCACATGCACCAAGAGGCAGCACTACCCACATGCACCAACAGGCAGCACTACCCACATACACCACCAGGCAGCACTACCCACATACACCACCAGGCAGCACTAGCCACATGCACCACCAGGTAGCACTACCCACATGCACCACCAGGCAGCACTACCCACATGCACCACCAGGCAGCACTACCCACATACACGACCAGGCAGCACTATCCACATACACCACCAGGTAGCACTACCCACATACACCACCAGACAGCACTACTCACATACACCACCAGGTAGCACTACCCAACTACACCACCAGACAGCACTACCCAACTACACCACCAGACAGCACTACCCACATACACCACCAGCCAGCACTACCCACATACACCACTAGGCAACACTACCCACATACACCACCAGCCAGCACTAAACACATACACCACCAGGCAGCACTACCCACATACACCTCCAGCCAGAACTACCCACATACACCACCAGACAGCACTACCCACATACACCACCAGGCGGCACTACCCACATACACCACCAGGCAGCACTACCCACATACACCACCAGGCAGCACTACCCACATACACCACCAGGCAGCACTACCCACATACACCACCAGGCAGCACTACCCACATACACCACCAGGCAGCACTACCCACATACACCACCAGGCAGCACTACCCACATACACCACCAGGCAGCACTATCCACATACACCACCAGGCAGCACTACCCACATACACCACCAGGTAGCACTACCCACATACACCACCAGGCAGCACTACCCACATACACCACCAGGCAGCACTACGCACATACACCACCAGGCAGCACTACCCACATACACCACTACCCACATGCGCCACCAGGCAGCACTACCCACATACACCACCAGGCCGCACTACCCAGATGCACCAGCAGGCAGCACTACCCACATGCACCACCAGGCAGCACTATCCACATACACCACCAGGCAGCACTACCCACATACAAAACCAGGCAGCACTACCCACATACAGCACCAGGCAGCACTACCCACATGCACCAACAGGCAGCACTACCCACATACACCACCAGGCAGCACTACCAACATATACCACCAGGTAGCACTACCCACATACACCACCAGGCAGCACTACCCACATGCACCACCAGGCAGCACTACCCACATGCACCACCAGGCAGCACTACCCACATACACCACCAGGTAGCACTACCCGCATACACCACCAGGCAGCACTACCAACATACACCACCAGGTAGCACTACCCACATACACCACCAGGTAGCACGACCCACATGCACCACCAGGCAGCACTACCCACATACACCACCAGGCAGCACTATCCACATACACCACCAGACAGCACTACCCACATACACCACCAGGTAGCACTACCCACATACACCACCAGGTAGCACTACCCACATACACCACCAGGTAGCACTACCCACCTACACCACCAGAGAGCACTACCCACATACACCACCAGACAGCACTACCCGCATACACCACCAGGCAGCATTGACTACATACACCACGAGGTACCACAACCCACATACACCACCAGGCAGCACTACCCACATACACCACCCGACAGCACTACCCACCTACCACCAGGCGGCACTACCCACATACACTACAAGGCAGCACAACCCACATACACCACCAGGCAGCACTACTCACATACACTATCAGGCAGCACTACCCATATACACCACCAGGCGGCACTACCCACATACACCACCAGGCAGCACTACCCACATGCACCACCAGGCAGCACTACCTACATACACCAGGCAGCACTACCCACATACACCACCAGGTAGCACTACCCACATACACCACCAGGTAGCACTACCCACATACACCACCAGGCAGCACTACCCACATACACCACCAGGCACCACTACCCACATGAGCCACCAGGCAGCACTATCCACATACACCACAAGGTAGCAGTACCCACATACACCACCAGGTAGTACTACCCACATACACCACCAGGCACCACTACCCAAACACACAACCAGGCAGCACTACCCACATACACCACCAGGCAGCACTACCCACATACACCACCAGGCAGCACTACCCAAATACACAACCAGGCAGCACTACCCACATACACCACCAGGCACCACTACCCAAATACACAACCAGGCAGCACTACCCACATACACCACCAGGCAGCACTACCCACATACACCACCAGGCAGCACTACCTACATACACCAACAGGCAGCACTACCCACATACACCACCAGGTAGCACTACCCACATACACCACCAGGTAGCACTACCCACATACACCACCAGGCAGCACTACCAACATATACCACCAGGTAGCACTACCCACATACACCACCCGGCAGCACTACCAACATATACCACCAGGCAGCACTACCCACATACACCACCACGCAGCACTACCAACATATACCACCAGGCAGCACTACCCACATACACCACCAGGCAGCACTACCAACATATACCACCAGGTAGCACTACCCACATACACCACCAGGCAGCACTACCCACATACACCACCAGGCAGCACTACCCACATACACCACCAGGTAGCACGACCCACATACACCACCAGACAGAACTACCCACATACACCACCAGGCAGCACTACCCACATACACCACCAGACAGCACTACCCACATACACCACCAGACAGCACTACCCACATACACCACCAGGCAGCATTACCTACATACACCACCAGGTAGCACGACCCACATACACCACCAGGCAGCACTACCCACATACACCACCAGGCGGCACTGCCCACATACACCACCAGGCGGCACTGCCCACATACACCACCAGGCAGCACTACCCACATACAACACCAGGCAGCACTACCCACATACACCAACAGGCAGCACTACCCACATACACCACCAGGCAGCACTACCCACATACACCACCAGGGAGCACTACCCACATACACCACCAGGCAGCACTACCCACATACACCACCAGGCAGCACTACCCACATACACCACCAGGCAGCACTACCCACATACACCACCAGGCAGCACTACCCACATACACCACCAGGTAGCACTACCTACATGCACCACCAGGCAGCACTACCCACAACCACCACCAGGCAGCACTACCCACATACATCACAAGGCAGCACAACCCACATACACCACCAGACAGCACTACCCACATACACCACAAGGCGGCACTACCCACATACACAACCAGGCAGCACTACCCACATACACCACTTCCCACATACACCACCAGGCAACACTACCCACATACACCACCAGGTAGCACTACCCACATACACCACCAGACAGCACTACCCACATACACCACCAGGTAGCACTACCCACATGCACCACCAGGCAGCAACACCAGGTAGCACTAACCACATACACCACCAGACAGCACTACCCACATACACCACCAGGAAGCACTACCCACATGCACCACCAGGCAGCACTACCCACATACACCACCAGGCGGCACTACCCACATACACCACCAGGCAGCACTACCCACAAACACCACCAGGCAGCACTACCAACATACACCACCAGACAGCACTACCAACATTCACCACCAGGCAGCACTACCCACACACCACCAGGTAGCACTACCCACATACACCACGAGGTAGCACTACCCACATACACCACCAGGCAGCACTACCCACATGCACCACCAGGCAGCACTACCCACATACACCACCAGGCAGCACTACCCACAAACACCACCAGGCAGCACTACCAACATACACCACCAGACAGCACTACCCACACACCACCAGGTAGCACTACCCACATACACCACGAGGTAGCACTACCCACATACACCACGAGGTAGCACTACCCACCTACACCACCAGACAGAACTACCCACATATACCACCAGACAGCACTACCCACATACACCACGAGGTAGCACTACCCACATACACCACCAGACAGCACTACGCACACACACCACCAGGCAGCACAACCCACATACACCACCAGGCAGCAGTACCCACTTACACCACCACACAGCACTACCCACATACACCACCAGGCGGCACTACCCACATACACAAGTTGCACAACCCACGTACATCCCCAGGCAGCACTACTCACATACACCACCAGGCACCACTACCCACATACACCACCAGGCGGCACTACCCACATACACCACTAGGCAGCACTACCCACATACACCACTTCCCACATACACCACCAGGCAACACTACCCACATACACCACCAGGCGGCATTACCCACATAAAACACCAGGCAGCAACACCAGGTAGCACTACCCACATACCACCAGGCAACACTACCCACATGCACCAACAGGTAGCACTACCCACGTACACCACCAGACAGCACTACCCACATACACCACCAGGTAGCACTAACCACATACACCACCAGGCAGCACTATCCACATACACCACCAGGCAACACTACCCACATGCACCACCAGGTAGCACTACCCACATACACCACCAGACAGCACTACCCACATACACCACCAGGTAGCACTAACCACATGCACCACCAGGCAGCACTATCCACATACACCACCAGGCAGCACTACCCACATACACCACCAGACAGCACTACCCACATACACCACCAGGCAGCACTACCAACATGCACCACCAGGCAGCACTACCCACATACACCGCCAGACAGCACTACCCACATACACCACCAGGCAGCACTACCCACATACACCACCAGACAGCACTACCCACATACACCACAAGGCAGCACAACCCACATACATCACCAGGCAGCAGTACCCACATACACCACCACACAGCACTACCCACATACACCACCAGGCGGCACTACCCACATACACAAGGTAGCACAACCCACATACATCACCAGGCAGCACTACCCATATACACCACCAGGCACCACTACCCACATAAACCACCAGGCAGCACTACCCACATACACCACCAGGCAGCACTACCCACATACACCACCAGGCAGCACTACCCACATACACCACCAGGCAGCACTACCCACATAAACCACCAGGCAGCACTACCCACATACACCACCAGGCAGCACTACCCACATAAACCACCAGGCAGCACTACCCACATACACCACCAGGCAGCACTACCCACATAAACCACCAGGCAGCACTACCCACATACACCACCAGGCAGCACTACCCACATAAACCAACAGGCAGCACTACCCACATACACCACCAGGCGGCACTACCCACATACACCACCAGGCAGCACTACCAACATACACCACCAGGCAGCACTACCCACATACACCACCAGGCAGCACTACCCACGTACACCACCAGGCAGCACTACCCACGTACACCACCAGGCAGCACTACTCACATACACCACCAGGCAGCACAACTCGCATACACCACCAGGCGGCACTGCCAACATACACCACCAGGCGGCACTACCCACATACACCACCAGGCGGCACTACCCACATACACCACCAGGCGGCACTACCCACATACACCACCAGGCGGCACTACCCACATACACCACCAGGCGACACTACCCACATACACCACCAGGCGGCACTACTCACATACACCTCCAGGCGACACTACCCACATACACCACCAGGTGACACTACCCACATACACCACCAGGCGACACTACCCACATACACCACCAGGCGGCACTACCCATACACCACCCGGCGACACTACCCACATACACCAAAAGGCGGCACGACCCACATACACCACCAGGCGACACTACCCACATACACCACCAGGCGGCACTACCCACATACACCACCAGGCGACACTACCCACATACACCACCAGGCGGCACTACCCACATACACCACCAGGCGACACTACCCACATACACCACCAGGCGACACTACCCACATACACCACCAGGCGGCACTACCCACATACACCACCAGGCGACACTACCCACATACACCACCAGGCGGCACTACACACATACACCACCAGGCGGCACTACCCACATACACCACCAGGCGGCACTACCCACGTACACCACCAGGCGACACTACCCACATACACCACCAGGTGGCACTACCCACATACACCACCAGGCGGCACTACCCACATACACCACCAGGCGACACTACCCATATACACCACCAGGTGGCACTACCCACATACACCACCAGGCGGCACTACCCACATACACCACCAGGCGACACTACCCACATACACCACCAGGCGACACTACCCACATACACCACCAGGCGGCACTACCCACATACATCCCCAGGGGGCACAACCCACATACACGACAAGGCGACACTACCCATATTCACAACTACGAACTGTGACGCCTACCGTCAATAACATTGTGATGCCTGCCGTCAATAACATTGTGATGCCTACCTTCAATAACATTGTGATGCCTACCGTCAATAACATTGTGATGCCTACCGTCAATAACATTGTGATGCCTACCGTCAATAACATTGTGATGCCTACCGTCAATAACATTGTGATGCCTACCGTCAATAACATTGTGATGCCTACCGTCAATAACATTGTGATGCCTACCGTCAATAACATTGTGATGCCTACCGTCAATAACATTGTGATGCCTACCGTCAATAACATTGTGATGCCTACCTTCAATAACATTGTGATGCCTACCGTCAATAACATTGTGATGCCTACCGTCAATAACATTGATGCCTACCTTCAATAACATTGTGATGCCTACCGTCAATAACATTGTGATGCCTACCGTCAATAACAATGTGATGCGTACCTTCAATAACATTGTGATGCCTACCTTCAATAACAATGTGATGCCTACCGTCAATAACATTGTGATGCCTACCGTCAATAACATTGTGATGCCTACCGTCAATAACAATGTGATGCGTACCTTCAATAACATTGTGATGCCTACCTTCAATAACAATGTGATGCCTACCGTCAATAACATTGTGATGCCTACCGTCAATAACATTGTGATGCCTACCTTCAATAACAATGTGATGCGTACCTTCAATAACATTGTGATGCCTACCGTCAATAACATTGTGATGCCTACCGTCAATAACATTGTGATGCCTACAGTCAATAACATTGTGATGCCTACCTTCAATAACAATGTGATGCCTACCTTCAATAACATTGTGATGCCTACCGTCAATAACATTGTGATGCCTACCTTCAATAACATTGTGATGCCTACCGTCAATAACATTGTGATGCCTACCGTCAATAACATTGTGATGCCTACCTTCAATAACATTGTGATGCCTACCGTCAATAACATTGTGATGCCTACCTTCAATAACATTGTGATGCCTACCGTCAATAACATTGTGATGCCTACCGTCAATAACATTGTGATGCCTATTTTCAATAACATTGTGATGCCTACCGTCAATAACATTGTGATGCCTACCGTCAATAACATTGTGATGCCTACCTTCAATAACATTGTGATGCCTACCGTCAATAACATTGTGATGCCTACCTTCAATAACATTGTGATGCCTACCTTCAATAACATTGTGATGCCTACCGTCAATAGCATTGTGATGCCTACCGTCAATAACATTGTGATGCCTACCGTCAATAACATTGTGATGCCTACCGTCAATAACATTGTGATGCCTACCTTCAATAACATTGTGATGCCTACCGTCAACAACATTGTGATGCCTACCGTCAATAACATTGTGATGCCTACCTTCAATAACATTGTGATGCCTACCTTCAATAACATTGTGATGCCTACCTTCAATAACATTGTGATGCCTACCTTCAATAACACTGTGATGCCTACCGTCAATAACATTGTGATGTCTACCTTCAATAACATTGTGATGCCTACCGTCAATAACATTGTGATGTCTACCTTCAATAACATTGTGATGCCTACCGTCAATAACATTGTGATGCCTATTTTCAATAACATTGTGATGCCTACCTTCAATAACATTGTGATGCCTACCGTCAATAACATTGTGATGCCTACCTTCAATAACATTGTGATGCCTACCGTCAAAAACATTGTGATGCCTACCGTCAATAACATTGTGATGCCTACCGTCAATAACATTGTGATGCCTACCGTCAAAAACATTGTGATGCCTACCGTCAAAAACATTGTGATGCCTACCGTCAATAACATTGTGATGCCTACCGTCAATAACATTGTGATGCCTACCGTCAAAAACATTGTGATGCCTACCGTCAAAAACATTGTGATGCCTACCGTCAATAACATTGTGATGCCTACCTTCAATAACATTGTGATGCCTACCTTCAATAACATTGTGATGCCTACCTTCAATAACATTGTGATGCCTACCTTCAATAACATTGTGATGCCTACCTTCAATAACATTGTGATGCCTACCGTCAATAACATTGTGATGTCTACCTTCAATAACATTGTGATGCCTACCGTCAATAACATTGTGATGTCTACCTTCAATAACATTGTGATGCCTACCGTCAATAACATTGTGATGCCTATTTTCAATAACATTGTGATGCCTACCTTCAATAACATTGTGATGCCTACCTTCAATAACATTGTGATGCCTACCTTCAATAACATTGTGATGCCTACCGTCAATAACATTGTGATGCCTACCTTCAATAACATTGTGATGCCTACCGTCAATAACATTGTGATGCCTACCTTCAATAACATTGTGATGCCTACCGTCAATAACATTGTGATGCCTACCTTCAATAACATTGTGATGCCTACCTTCAATAACATTGTGATGCCTACCTTCAATAACATTGTGATGCCTACCGTCAATAACATTGTGATGCCTACCTTCAATAACATTGTGATGCCTACCTTCAATAACATTGTGATGCCTACCTTCAATAACATTGTGATGCCTACCTTCAATAACATTGTGATGCCTACCGTCAATAACATTGTGATGCCTACCGTCAATAACATTGTGACGCCTACCTTCAATAACATTGTGATGCCTACCTTCAATAACATTGTGATGCCTACCGTCAATAACATTGTGATGCCTACCTTCAATAACATTGTGATGCCTACCGTCAATAACATTGTGATGCCTACCTTCAATAACATTGTGATGCCTACCTTCAATAACATTGTGATGCCTACCGTCAATAACATTGTGATGCCTACCTTCAATAACAATGTGATGCCTACCGTCAATAACATTGTGATGCCTACCTTCAATAACATTGTGATGCCTACCGTCAATAACATTGTGATGCCTACCTTCAATAACATTGTGATGCCTACCTTCAATAACATTGTGATGCCTACCTTCAATAACATTGTGATGCCTACCTTCAATAACATTGTGATGCCTACCGTCAATAACATTGTGATGCCTACCTTCAATAACATTGTGATGCCTACCGTCAATAACATTGTGATGCCTACCTTCAATAACAATGTGATGCCTACCTTCAATAACAATGTGATGCCTACCGTCAATAACATTGTGATGCCTACCTTCAATAACAATGTGATGCCTACCTTCAATAACAATGTGATGCCTACCTTCAATAACATTGTGATGCCTACCTTCAATAACATTGTGATGCCTACCGTCAATAACATTGTGATGCCTACCGTCAATAACATTGTGATGCCTACCTTCAATAACAATGTGATGCCTACCTTCAATAACATTGTGATGCCTACCTTCAATAACATTGTGATGCCTACCGTCAATAACATTGTGATGCCTACCGTCAATAACAATGTGATGCCTACCTTCAATAACATTGTGATGCCTACCTTCAATAACATTGTGATGCCTACCGTCAATAACATTGTGATGCCTACCTTCAATAACAATGTGATGCCTACCTTCAATAACATTGTGATGCCTACCTTCAATAACATTGTGATGCCTACCGTCAATAACATTGTGATGCCTACCTTCAATAACAATGTGATGCCTACCTTCAATAACATTGTGATGCCTACCGTCAATAACATTGTGATGCCTACCTTCAATAACAATGTGATGCCTACCTTCAATAACATTGTGATGCCTACCTTCAATAACAATGTGATGCCTACCTTCAATAACAATGTGATGCCTACCTTCAATAACAATGTGATGCCTACCTTCAATAACATTGTGATGCCTACCTTCAATAACATTGTGATGCCTACCTTCAATAACATTGTGATGCCTACCGTCAATAACATTGTGATGCCTACCTTCAATAACATTGTGATGCCTACCGTCAATAACATTGTGATGCCTACCGTCAATAACATTGTGATGCCTACCGTCAATAACATTGTGATGCCTACCGTCAATAACATTGTGATGCCTACCGTCAATAACATTGTGATGCCTACCGTCAATAACATTGTGATGCCTACCGTCAATAACATTGTGATGCCTACCTTCAATAACATTGTGATGCCTACCTTCAATAACATTGTGATGCCTACCGTCAATAACATTGTGATGCCTACCTTCAATAACAATGTGATGCCTACCTTCAATAACATTGTGATGCCTACCGTCAATAACATTGTGATGCCTACCGTCAATAACATTGTGATGCCTACCGTCAATAACATTGTGATGCCTACCGTCAATAACATTGTGATGCCTACCGTCAATAACATTGTGATGCCTACCGTCAATAACATTGTGATGCCTACCTTCAATAACATTGTGATGCCTACCGTCAATAACATTGTGATGCCTACCGTCAATAACATTGTGATGCCTACCTTCAATAACATTGTGATGCCTACCGTCAATAACATTGTGATGCCTACCGTCAATAACATTGTGATGCCTACCGTCAATAACATTGTGATGCCTACCGTCAATAACATTGTGATGCCTACCGTCAATAACATTGTGATGCCTACCGTCAATAACATTGTGATGCCTACCGTCAATAACATTGTGATGCCTACCGTCAATAACATTGTGATGCCAGCAACTCACATTCTACACTGGCCTTGATACTGCGCTGCCCTAAGATTATTTATGACTTGTTTCTCTCAGACTCACTGAGTGTACTCACTGAGTGTACTCACTGAGTGTACTCACTGAGTGGACTGAGTGGATTCAGGATAGTGTAGTGGTCGAATTATGTTTCCTGGGGTTGAAGCTGTGTATGGAGTTTTCCTGTACTACGTTTCTAACCTCATCTCACTTGTTTACCATCCTTAATCCTAATACTGAAGATGTACTTCCTATCATCTCTACCGTACATCCTTGAGTACTTATTTTGTGTGTGTGTATAATATATATATATATATATATATATATATATATATATATATATATATATATATATATATATATATATATATATATATATAGGTAAAACTGGTCTAAGTTAGCAAGAACTTGTTTAAAATTAAGTCCTTTCCAAAATTTCCTCATATTTTTCAAGATATTTTTTTCTTATGTTAACGTAAAAATTAATAATTTTGTACCAAAAGCACCCTAGAAACCTTACCTAACCTTATTATAATAAGCACAATTTAATTTAGCCTAATCCAACTAAATATATTTTAGTTAAGGTTACAGTAATTTAATAATAAACAAACGCAATGAAATATGCTTTTTCGTAAGGTTCATAATGATTTTTTGCGAAATTATTGCATACACAAATTCTCGCTTGCCTTATTCGGCAAGAAGAGCTTTGGTATTTAAGCCAAAATCGCAAGTTTTACCTATTCGGCACGACATATATATAATGCAAAATACCCATGGGGGAACTGAATTATAACTCTAGGTCTTTCGTAGTGCAATCAACACATCATCAGGAGCTTCTAATGTTGCAGAAAAGAGGAAGTACAATCAAACACGATCACAGGGAACATCTTTGCTGAAATGAGCAAAGGAGTTCCCTGTGATCTTGTCTCCTTGGACCTCCTCTTTTCTACAACACTGGCAGCTCCTGATGTGTTGATTGCAATACGAAAGGCCTAGAGCTATCATCAACTCCTCCTGTGGTTCTTTTCCATCTTGTATCGCTTGTTCGCAATTTTTGCATTATATATATATATATATATATATATATATATATATATATATATATATATATATATATATATATGTGTGTGTGGTGTGTGTGTGGTGTGTGTGTGTGGTGTGTGTGTGGTTGTGTGTGCGTGTGTGTGTGTGTGGTGTGTGTGTGTGTGGTGTGTGTGTGGTGTGTGTGTGTGTGTGTGTGTGTGTGTGTGTGTGTGTGTGTGTGTGTGTGTGTGTGTGTGTGTGTGTGTGTGTGTGTGTGTGTGTGTCTGTGTGTGTGTGTGTGTGTGTGTGTGTGTGTGTGTGTGTGTGTGGTGTGTGTGTGTGGTGTGTGTGTGTGGTGTGTGTGTGTGGTGTGTGTGTGTGGTGTGTGTGTGTGGTGTGTGTGTGTGGTGTGTGTGTGGTGTGTGTGTGGTGTGTGTGTGGTGTGTGTGTGGTGTGCGTGTGGTGTGTGTGTGTGTGTGTGTGTGTGTGTGTGTGTGTGTGTGTGTGTGTGTGTGTGTGTGTGTGTGTGTGTGGTGTGTGTGTGGTGTGTGTGTGTGGTGTGTGTGTGTGGTGTGTGTGTGTGTGTGTGGTGTGTGGTGTGTGTGTGTGTGGTGTGTGTGTGTGTGTGAGGTGTGTGTGTGTGTGTGTGTGTGTGTGTGAGGTGTGTGTGTGAGGTGTGTGTGTGTGGTGTGTGTGTGTGTGTGTTTGGTGTGTGTGTGTGTGTGTGTGTTTGGTGTGTGTGTGTGTGGTGTGTGTGTGTGTGGTGTGTGTGGGGTGTGTGTGGGGTGTGTGTGTGTGTGTGTGTGTGTGTGTGTGTGTGTGTGTGTGTGTGTGTGTGTGTGTGTGTGTGTGTGTGTGTGTGTGTGTGTACATATATATAAAACCTGCTTTCTCTCTCTCACTCACTTTCAAAGGTTCACAATACTAGTAGGTTAAGCGTCTCGTCAAGGTTGAACTTCCTCAGTCCAGTTGGAAGTTTCTCTACGTTTTTTCAGCTTCTGAAGGTGATTTCAGAGGTATTGACTTATTCTGGTGTTAAGTATTGTATGAGAGGTGTGATGCACGTCGTGTACAGTGAGAGGTGTGATGTATGTCGTGTACAGTGAGAGGTGTGATGCACGTCGTGTACAGTGAGAGGTGTGATGTATGTCGTGTACAGTGAGAGGTGTGATGTACGTCGTGTACAGTGAGAGGTGTGATGTACGTCGTGTACAGTGAGAGGTGTGATGTATGTCGTGTACAGTGAGAGGTGTGATGTACGTCGTGTACAGTGAGAGGTGTGATGTATGTCGTGTACAGTGAGAGGTGTGATGCACGTCGTGTACAGTGAGAGGTGTGATGTATGTCGTGTACAGTGAGAGGTGTGATGCACGTCGTGTACAGTGAGAGGTGTGATGTACGTCGTGTACAGTGAGATGTGTGATGTACGTCGTGTACAGTGAGAGGTGTGATGTACGTCGTGTACAGTGAGAGGTGTGATGTACGTCGTGTACAGTGAGAGGTGTGATGTACGTCGTGTACAGTGAGAGGTGTGATGTACGTCGTGTACAGTGAGAGGTGTGATGTACGTCGTGTACAGTGAGATGTGTGATGTACGTCGTGTACAGTGAGAGGTGTGATGTACGTCGTGTACAGTGAGAGGTGATGTACGTCGTGTACAGTGAGGTGTGATGCACGTCGTGTACAGTGAGAGGTGTGATGTACGTCGTGTACAGTGAGAGGTGTGATGTACGCTGTGTACAGTGAGAGGTGTGATGTACGTCGTGTACAGTGAGAGGTGTGACGTACGTCGTGTACAGTGAGAGGTGATGCACGTCGTGTACAGTGAGGTGTGATATACGTTGTATACAGTGAGAAGTGTGATGTACGTCGTGTACAGTGAGAGGTGTGATGTACGTCGTGTACAGAGGTGTGATGTTCGTCTTGTAAAGTGAGAGGTGTGATGTACGTCGTGTACAGTGAGAAGTGTTATGTACGTCGTGTACAGTGAGAGGTGATGTACGTCGTGTACAGTGAGGTGTGATGTACGTCGTGTACAGTGAGAGGTGTGATGTACGTCGTGTACAGTGAGTGTGATGCACGTCGTGTACAGTGAGAAGTGATGTACGTCGTGTACAGTGAGAAGTGTGATGTACGTCGTGTACAGTGAGAAGTGTGATGTACGTCGTGTACAGTGAGAAGTGTGATGTACGTCGTGTACAGTGAGAAGTGTGATGTACGTCGTGTACAGTGAGAAGTGTGATGCACGTCGTGTACAGTGAGAAGTGTGATGCACGTCGTGTACAGTGAGAAGTGTGATGCACGTCGTGTACAGTGAGAAGTGTGATGTACGTCGTGTACAGTGAGAAGTGTGATGTACGTCGTGTACAGTGAGAAGTGTGATGTACGTCGTGTACAGTGAGAAGTGTGATGCACGTCGTGTACAGTGAGAAGTGTGATGCACGTCGTGTACAGTGAGAAGTGTGATGCACGTCGTGTACAGTGAGAAGTGTGATGCACGTCGTGTACAGTGAGAAGTGTGATGCACGTCGTGTACAGTGAGAAGTGTGATGTACGTCGTGTACAGTGAGAAGTGTGATGTACGTCGTGTACAGTGAGAAGTGTGATGTACGTCGTGTACAGTGAGAAGTGTGATGCACGTCGTGTACAGTGAGAAGTGTGATGTACGTCGTGTACAGTGAGAAGTGTGATGCACGTCGTGTACAGTGAGAAGTGTGATGCACGTCGTGTACAGTGAGAAGTGTGATGCACGTCGTGTACAGTGAGAAGTGTGATGTACGTCGTGTACAGTGAGAAGTGTGATGCACGTCGTGTACAGTGAGAAGTGTGATGTACGTCGTGTACAGTGAGAAGTGTGACGTCGTGTACAGTGAGAAGTGTGATGTACGTCGTGTACAGTGAGAAGTGTGATGCACGTCGTGTACAGTGAGAAGTGTGATGTACGTCGTGTACAGTGAGAAGTGATGTACGTCGTGTACACGTCGTTTACAGTGAGAAGTGTGTTGTTCGTCGTGTACAGTGAGAAGTGTGATGCACGTCGTGTACAGTGAGAAGTGTGATGCACGTCGTGTACAGTGAGAAGTGTGATGCACGTCGTGTACAGTGAGAAGTGATGTACGTCGTGTACAGTGAGAAGTGTGATGCACGTCGTGTACAGTGAGAAGTGTGATGCACGTCGTGTACAGTGAGAAGTGTGATGCACGTCGTGTACAGTGAGAAGTGTGATGCACGTCGTGTACAGTGAGAAGTGTGATGCACGTCGTGTACAGTGAGAAGTGTGATGCACGTCGTGTACAGTGAGAAGTGTGATGCACGTCGTGTACAGTGAGAAGTGTGATGCACGTCGTGTACAGTGAGAAGTGTGATGTACGTCGTGTACAGTGAGAAGTGTGATGTACGTCGTGTACAGTGAGAAGTGTGATGTACGTCGTGTACAGTGAGAAGTGTGATGTACGTCGTGTACAGTGAGAAGTGTGATGTACGTCGTGTACAGTGAGAAGTGTGATGTACGTCGTGTACAGTGAGAAGTGTGATGTACGTCGTGTACAGTGAGAAGTGTGATGTACGTCGTGTACAGTGAGAAGTGTGATGCACGTCGTGTACAGTGAGAAGTGTGATGTACGTCGTGTACAGTGAGAAGTGTGATGCACGTCGTGTACAGTGAGAAGTGTGATGTACGTCGTGTACAGTGAGAAGTGATGAACGTCGTGTACAGTGAGAAGTGTGATGTACGTCGTGTACAGTGAGAAGTGTGATGTACGTCGTGTACAGTGAGAAGTGTGATGCACGTCGTGTACAGTGAGAAGTGTGATGCACGTCGTGTACAGTGAGAAGTGTGATGCACGTCGTGTACAGTGAGAAGTGTGATGCACGTCGTGTACAGTGAGAAGTGTGATGCACGTCGTGTACAGTGAGAAGTGTGATGCACGTCGTGTACAGTGAGAAGTGTGATGCACGTCGTGTACAGTGAGAAGTGATGTACGTCGTGTACAGTGAGAAGTGTGATGCACGTCGTGTACAGTGAGAAGTGATGTACGTCGTGTACAGTGAGAAGTGTGATGCACGTCGTGTACAGTGAGAAGTGTGATGCACGTCGTGTACAGTGAGAAGTGTGATGTACGTCGTGTACAGTGAGAAGTGTGATGTACGTCGTGTACAGTGAGAAGTGTGATGTACGTCGTGTACAGTGAGAAGTGTGATGCACGTCGTGTACAGTGAGAAGTGTGATGCACGTCGTGTACAGTGAGAAGTGTGATGCACGTCGTGTACAGTGAGAAGTGTGATGCACGTCGTGTACAGTGAGAAGTGTGATGTACGTCGTGTACAGTGAGAAGTGTGATGCACGTCGTGTACAGTGAGAAGTGTGATGCACGTCGTGTACAGTGAGAAGTGTGATGTACGTCGTGTACAGTGAGAAGTGATGTACGTCGTGTACAGTGAGAAGTGTGATGTACGTCGTGTACAGTGAGAAGTGTGATGTACGTCGTGTACAGTGAGAAGTGTGATGTACGTCGTGTACAGTGAGAAGTGTGATGTACGTCGTGTACAGTGAGAAGTGTGATGTACGTCGTGTACAGTGAGAAGTGTGATGTACGTCGTGTACAGTGAGAAGTGTGATGTACGTCGTGTACAGTGAGAAGTGTGATGTACGTCGTGTACAGTGAGAAGTGTGATGTACGTCGTGTACAGTGAGAAGTGTGATGTACGTCGTGTACAGTGAGAAGTGTGATGTACCTCGTGTACAGTGAGAAGTGTGATGCACGTCGTGTACAGTGAGAAGTGTGATGCACGTCGTGTACAGTGAGAAGTGATGTACGTCGTGTACAGTGAGAAGTGTGATGTACCTCGTGTACAGTGAGAAGTGTGATGCACGTCGTGTACAGTGAGAAGTGATGTACGTCGTGTACAGTGAGAAGTGTGATGTACGTCGTGTACAGTGAGAAGTGTGATGTACGTCGTGTACAGTGAGAAGTGTGATGTACGTCGTGTACAGTGAGAAGTGTGATGTACGTCGTGTACAGTGAGAAGTGTGATGTACGTCGTGTACAGTGAGAAGTGTGATGTACGTCGTGTACAGTGAGAAGTGTGATGTACGTCGTGTACAGTGAGAAGTGTGATGTACGTCGTGTACAGTGAGAAGTGTGATGTACGTCGTGTACAGTGAGAAGTGTGATGTACGTCGTGTACAGTGAGAAGTGTGATGTACGTCGTGTACAGTGAGAAGTGTGATGTACGTCGTGTACAGTGAGAAGTGTGATGTACGTCGTGTACAGTGAGAAGTGTGATGTACGTCGTGTACAGTGAGAAGTGTGATGTACGTCGTGTACAGTGAGAAGTGTGATGTACGTCGTGTACAGTGAGAAGTGTGATGTACGTCGTGTACAGTGAGAAGTGTGATGTACGTCGTGTACAGTGAGAAGTGTGATGTACGTCGTGTACAGTGAGAAGTGTGATGTACGTCGTGTACAGTGAGAAGTGTGATGTACGTCGTGTACAGTGAGAAGTGTGATGTACGTCGTGTACAGTGAGAAGTGTGATGTACGTCGTGTACAGTGAGAAGTGTGATGCACGTCGTGTACAGTGAGAAGTGTGATGTACGTCGTGTACAGTGAGAAGTGTGATGTACGTCGTGTACAGTGAGAAGTGTGATGCACGTCGTGTACAGTGAGAAGTGTGATGTACGTCGTGTACAGTGAGAAGTGTGATGTACGTCGTGTACAGTGAGAAGTGTGATGTACGTCGTGTACAGTGAGAAGTGTGATGTACGTCGTGTACAGTGAGAAGTGTGATGTACGTCGTGTACAGTGAGAAGTGTGATGTACGTCGTGTACAGTGAGAAGTGTGATGTACGTCGTGTACAGTGAGAAGTGTGATGTACGTCGTGTACAGTGAGAAGTGTGATGTACGTCGTGTACAGTGAGAAGTGTGATGTACGTCGTGTACAGTGAGAAGTGTGATGTACGTCGTGTACAGTGAGAAGTGTGATGTACGTCGTGTACAGTGAGAAGTGTGATGTACGTCGTGTACAGTGAGAAGTGTGATGTACGTCGTGTACAGTGAGAAGTGTGATGTACGTCGTGTACAGTGAGAAGTGTGATGTACGTCGTGTACAGTGAGAAGTGTGATGTACGTCGTGTACAGTGAGAAGTGTGATGTACGTCGTGTACAGTGAGAAGTGTGATGTACGTCGTGTACAGTGAGAAGTGTGATGTACGTCGTGTACAGTGAGAAGTGTGATGTACGTCGTGTACAGTGAGAAGTGTGATGTACGTCGTGTACAGTGAGAAGTGTGATGCACGTCGTGTACAGTGAGAAGTGTGATGTACGTCGTGTACAGTGAGAAGTGTGATGTACGTCGTGTACAGTGAGAAGTGTGATGCACGTCGTGTACAGTGAGAAGTGTGATGTACGTCGTGTACAGTGAGAAGTGTGATGCACGTCGTGTACAGTGAGAAGTGTGATGCACGTCGTGTACAGTGAGAAGTGTGATGCACGTCGTGTACAGTGAGAAGTGTGATGTACGTCGTGTACAGTGAGAAGTGTGATGCACGTCGTGTACAGTGAGAAGTGTGATGCACGTCGTGTACAGTGAGAAGTGTGATGTACGTCGTGTACAGTGAGAAGTGTGATGTACGTCGTGTACAGTGAGAAGTGTGATGCACGTCGTGTACAGTGAGAAGTGTGATGTACGTCGTGTACAGTGAGAAGTGTGATGTACGTCGTGTACAGTGAGAAGTGTGATGCACGTCGTGTACAGTGAGAAGTGTGATGTACGTCGTGTACAGTGAGAAGTGTGATGTACGTCGTGTACAGTGAGAAGTGTGATGCACGTTGTGCACAATATTTTACTTTGAATTATTCCTCACTGAACTTTCAGAAGGTAATTCCAAGGTACTACTGCTGCTGCTGCTGCTGCTGCTGCTGCTGCTGCTGCTACTGCTACTGCTGCTGCTGCTGCTGCTGCTGCTGCTGTTGGGTAAGACACATATGCAACAGTTAGGTACTTTATGTCGAAACTTTTCGCCTACACAGTAGGCTTCTTCAGTCGAGTACTGAAGCAGAAGGTACTTGAAGACGATGTAATCAGTCCATCACCCTTGAAGTTTTGAGGTGGTCAGTCCCTCAGTCTGGAGAAGAGTATTGTTCCATAGTCTGAAACAATATGGAGTTGAAGTACCTTCTGCTTCTATCAACTTTCTGTACTCGACTGAATAAGCCTACTGTGTAGGCGAAACGTTTCGAAATAAAGATACCTAAATGTTGCATATGTTTCTTACCTAACAACCTGTCGGTATTTTATACCATTTTAATGTTCACTGCTGCTGCTACTACTACCGCTGCTATACTGCTGCTACTACTGCTGCTGCTACTACTGCTGCTGCTACTACTACCGCTGCTACTACTACCGCTGCTACTACTGCTGCTGCTACTACTACTGCTGCTGCTGCTACTACTGCTGCTACTACCGCTACTACTGCTGCTACTACTACCGCTTCTACTACTGCTGCTACTACTACTACCGCTGCTACTACTACCGCTGCTACTACTACCGCTGCTACTACTACCGCTGCTACTACTACCGCTGCTACTACTACCGCTGCTACTACTGGTACTACTGCTGCTACTGCTACTACTGGTACTACTGCTGCTACTGCTACTACTGCTGCTACTACTACCGCTTCTACTACTGCTGCTACTACTGCTGGTGCTACTACTACCGCTGCTACTACTGGTACTACTGCTGCTACTACCGCTGCTACTACTGCTAGTGCTACTACTACCGCTGCTACTACTGCTGCTACTATCGCTGGTACTACTGCTGCTACTATCGCTGGTACTACTGCTACTACTGCTGGTACTACTACTGGTACTACTGCTGCTACTACTGCTGGTGCTACTACTGCTACTACCACTAGCCTGGTGGCTAAAGCTCCCGCTTCACACACGGAGGGCCCGGGTTCGATTCCCGGCGGGTGGAAACATTTCGACAAGTTTCCTTACACCTGTTGTCCTGTTCACCTAGCAGCAAATAGGTACCTGGGTGTTAGTCGACTGGTGTGGGTCGCATCCTGGGGGACAAGATTAAGGACCCCAATGGAAATAAGTAAGACAGTCCTCGATGACGCACTGACTTTCTTGGGTTATCCTGGGTGGCTAACCCTCCGGGGTTAAAAATCCGAACGAAATCTCTTTACTACAGTTATAGCACCTGGTGTAGTTTGACTACTTCCGGCCTCGCTCTCCTCTCATATATATATATACTAGCTCTCTCCTCTTCACGCTTCCCAGTAATTATTTAATGGTCCAAGTTGGACTGAAAAGTCGTCAGAAGTTTTATTGTTCTCTGTGTGGTTTGTGTCAAAGTCCAGAGGTTTGCAACAAGACTAATGCCGGAGCTGAGGTGACTATATATATATATATATATATATATATATATATATATATATATATATATATATATTAATGTAATATATATATATATATATATATATATATATATATATATATATATATATATATATATATATATATATATATATATATGAGAGAGAACGAGAGAGAGAGAGAGAGAGAGAGAGAGAGAAGCTGAGCTTGACCACCTTGGAAGAGAGGAAATAGGGAAGACCTGAGTGTAATTCCGAAGATACTCAGAGTATCTGATGGAGCAGTGAGCGACAGATAGTTCTCATACTCCAGAAATACTGGGAGCGAAGGGTCATAGACGGAAGTTAACGAAAATATAATAAAAAAATGAGCCACAGAAATATTAAGAAATAAGTTTTTCTTTGTCTCTGGTTGATAAATAATTTCTAACGAGCTAAATGAAGTTATAGAGATAAACTCAATACACTCTTTCAAGAGTAGGTATAACAGGGCCCACGAGGCCAAGAACTAATAATGCCTGCAACTATAATTGAAGAGATGGGGCCAGGAGTTGAGACAGTTTGGTGAGCATGACTGGATAAGCATACAGGCAGTATGATGGCCTTACCCGCAAGTGTGATGCTCTCCCTCAGTACTGGTACTGAGCAGCCATCACAGTCTCAACATGACCCTCACATCACAAGAAAAAAAATTACGTCTTTTGAGCTAAGTTGATGACTACTATTAAACTTGGTTCTGTCTACAGAGTTTACGACGAACTTAAAGTAGTTATAGAACAGACTGCCATAAATACCAGGTAGATAAATATAAAACACACGCAAATATGTACATATCATTAGCACGCAAACCCGCTGCACTAATTATTTAGGGAAGTGACCCACTCAAGAAAATAAAGAGCACGCAGAGGCAACCATAAATACAGCAGGAGAATAAGATAAATGATATACATAAATATGGTAAAAATACCGAAGTACAACTTCTCGTCTACACAAATACAAGAACAAATATTGGAAGAAGCGCATAAACACAACCTTGTGTGCACACACAAGCACACACACAACCTTGTGTGCACACACAAGCATAAACACAACCTTGTGTGCACACACAAGCATAAACACAACCTTGTGTGCACACACAAGCACACACACAACCTTGTGTGTACACACAAGCATACACACAACCTTGTGTGCACACACAAGCACACACACAACCTTGTGTGCACACACAAGCATAAACACAACCTTGTGTGCACACACAAGCACACACACAACCTTGTGTGCACACACAAGCACACACACAACCTTGTGTGTACACACAAGCATACACACAACCTTGTGTGCACACACAAGCACACACACAACCTTGTGTGCACACACAAGCACACACACAACCTTGTGTGTACACACAAGCACACACACAACCTTGTGTGTACACACAAGCACACACACAACCTTGTGTGCACACACAAGCACACACACAACCTTGTGTGCACACACAAGCACACACACAACCTTGTGTGTACACACAAGCACACACACAACCTTGTGTGTACACACAAGCACACACACAACCTTGTGTGCACACACAAGCACACACACAACCTTGTGTGCACACACAAGCACACACACAACCTTGTGTGCACACACAAGTATACACACAACCTTGTGTGCACACACAAGCACACACACAACCTTGTGTGCACACACAAGTATACACACAACCTTGTGTGCACACACAAGTATACACACAACCTTGTGTGCACACACAAGCACACACACAACCTTGTGTGCACACACAAGCACACACACAACCTTGTGTGCACACACAAGCACACACAACCTTGTGTGCACACACAAGCACACACACAACCTTGTGTGCACACACAAGCACACACACAACCTTGTGTTCACACACAAGCACACACACAACCTTGTGTGCACACACAAGTATACACACAACCTTGTGTGCACACACAAGTATACACACAACCTTGTGTGCACACACAAGTATACACACAACCTTGTGTGCACACACAAGTATACACACAACCTTGTGTGCACACACAAGTATACACACAACCTTGTGTGCACACACAAGTATACACACAACCTTGTGTGCACACACAAGTATACACACAACCTTGTGTGCACACACAAGTATACACACAACATTGTGTGCACACACAAGTATACACACAACCTTGTGTGCACACACAAGTATACACACAACATTGTGTGCACACACAAGCATACACACAACATTGTGTGCACACACAAGCATACACACAACCTTGTGTGCACACACAAGTATACACACAACCTTGTGTGCACACACAAGTATACACACAACCTTGTGTGCACACACAAGTATACACACAACCTTGTGTGCACACACAAGTATACACACAACCTTGTGTGCACACACAAGCATACACACAACCTTGTGTGCACACACAAGCATACACACAACCTTGTGTGCACACACAAGCATACACGCAACCTTGTGTGCACACACAAGCATACACGCAACCTTGTGTGCACACACAAGCATACACACAACCTTGTGTGCACACACAAGCATACACACAACCTTGTGTGCACACACAAGCATACACACAACCTTGTGTGCACACACAAGCATACACACAACCTTGTGTGCACACACAACCTTGTGTGCACACACAAGCGCGCACACAACCTTGTGTGCACACACAAGCGCGCACACAACCTTGTGTGCACACACAAGCGCACACACAACCTTGTGTGCACACACAAGCATACACAACCTTGTGTGCACACAAGCACACACACAACCTTGTGTGCACACATAAGCACACACACAACCTTGTGTGCACACACAAGCATACACACAACCTTGTGTGCACACACAAGCATACATACAACCTTGTGTGCACACAAGCATACATACAACCTTGTGTGCACACACAAGCATACATACAACCTTGTGTGCACACACAAGCATACATACAACCTTGTGTGCACACACAAGCATACATACAACCTTGTGTGCACACACAAGCATACACACAACCTTGTGTACACACACAGGAACAGTGGAAAAGGATGGAGCAGGAATAGGAGAGAAAATTAGGAGAGCTTTCTGAAAAAATGGAGAAAGAGCTCTCTGCGAAATGGGAAAAGAGGTTGGAGAAGGAGACGAAGAAATGGGAGGCACAAGTTGAAACTGCAGTAGACAGGGTAAGGGTCCTAGAATTTGAGGTTAACAGGCTGAAGCAAGTCTCAGGGGCAGTGACCAGAGAAGACACAGCATATGAAGTTGAGAGGATGAACAGGATGGAAGGAGATATGAATTATGCTAAGGTCATATCAGCCTGCAAAGAAGGGTCAGGGAGTAAAAGGGAAGAGCAGCTGGGTGCAGATAGAGAGGGAGATAAGTCAAATGCTGAGGCACAACCATGCTACCAAGAGCCACTGGAAAAATCAAGGGAGAAAATGACCATATACAGACAGGAACCAGAGTCACAGAGGGAGAGGCGATGGGAGGAGGAAAGGGCAAAATCAGTGTTTATCCATGGGCTTCGGGAGAGAGAGGAAAGGACACACACTGAAAGACGGCAGGAAGAAAGGAGATTGGGAAAATCATCACGGAAATAGGGGGAAAAGACATGGATGAGATTGTAAATTTTCAGAGAATAGGGGGGTACCTGAAGGGGAGAAACCGACCGATCAAGCTGATTCTCAGGACAGAAACAGTGAGGAACAGGATCCTCTAAGAGAAACCACGGCTGAAAAACTCTGAAGAGTACAAGAAGGTGTTCCTAGATAGAGACAGAACACAGAGACAGCAGCTGAGGTAGAGGACATAAAAGCGAAAGGAACTAGGAAAGGAAACAAGGATGGAACCAGCAGAGGTCAGTCAGAGCAGAACAGAGAAGCAAGGGCAAGCACACACACAACTATCCTCAGAACCCCACAACCTATCACACCATCCCAACACACACTACAATCCATACCCACAGCTTCCACCCAACCCCCAACCACAGAATCCCACAGTATGCTACCAGGTCTCCCACCCCCACAGGCCCCCCAAACCACAGTATTGTAAAGGAAACTAAAGATATGGTACACAAACGCTGATGGAATAACAAACAAGTGGGAGGAGTGGCACGAAAGAGTCAAAGAGACATCACCGGACATCATAGCTCTCACAGAAACCAAGCTTACAGGTATGATAACAGATGCCATCTTTCCAACGGGATACCAGATCCTGAGGAAAGACAGAAGGAACAGGGGAGGTAGAGGAGTGGCGTTGCTGATCAAACGCCGATGGAATTTTGATGAGCTGGAGAGAGGAGACAGCGGAGAAGAAAGTGAATACATAGCAGGAATGCTTCACTCTGGAGGTCCCAAGGTGGTAATTGCAGTGATGTATAACCCACCACAGAACAGCAGGAGACCAGGGCATGAGTATGACGAGAGCAATAGACCGATGGTTGGCACACTGGCTGCAGTGGCCAGAAGAGCTCATGCATGCAGGGCAAAGCTCCTGATCATGGGCGACTTTAACCACAAGGAGATCGACTGGGAGAACTTGGAGCCACATGGGGGCCAAGATACATGGAGGGCTAAGATGATGGAGGTGGTACTGGAAAACTCCATGTACCAACACGTAAGGGACACTACAAGAGAGAGAGGAGAGGATGAACCAGCAAGACTGGACTTAGTATTCACCTTGAGCAGTGCAGATGTTGAGGACATCACATATGAAAGACCCCTTGGGGCCAGCGATCATGTGGTTTTGAGCTTCGAATACACAGTAGAGCTACAAGTGGAGGGGGAAGCAGGAAGGCCAGGACAAATGAAACCAAACTACAGGAAGGGGACCACACGGGAATGAGGAACTTCCTGAACGAGGTTCAGTTGGACAGAGAACTGGCAGGGAAGCCAGTTAATGAGATTAATGAGATGATGGAATATGTACCAACAATGTGAAAGGAGGCTGAGGAGAGGTTTGTACCCAAGGGAAATAGGAATAATGAAAAAGCCAGGATGAGCCCATGGTTCACCCAAAGATGCAAGGAGGCAAAAACCAAGTGTGCTAGGGAATGGAAGAAATATTGAAGGCAAAGGACCCAGGAGAATAAGGAGAGCAGTCGTAGAGCCAGAAACGAATATGCACAGATAAGAAGGGAGGCCCAACGACAACATGAAAACGACATAGCAGCAAAAGCCAAATCTGACCCGAAGCTGTTATACAGCCACATCAGCAGGAAAACAACAGTCAAGGACCAGGTAATCAGGCTAAGGAAGGAAGGAGGAGAGACAACAAGAAATGACCGTGAAGTATGTGAGGAACTCAAGAGATTCAAAGAAGTGTTCACAGAGGAGACAGAAGGGGCTCCAGAAAGACGGAGAGGTGGGGCACACCACCAAGTGCTGGGCACAGTGCACACAACCGAGGAAGAAGTGAAGAGGCTTCTGAGTGAGCTAGATACCTCAAAGGCAATGGGGCCAGATAACATCTCTCCATGGGTCCTGAGAGAGGGAACAGAGGCGCTATGTGTACCCCTAACAACAATATTCAATACATCTATCGAAACAGGGAGATTGCCTGAGGCATGGAAGACAGCAAATGTAGTCCCAATCTTTAAAAAAGGAGACAGACATGAAGCACTAAACTACAGACCAGTGTCACTGACATGTATAGTATGCAAAATCATGGAGAAGATTATCAGGAGAAGAGTGGTGGAACATCTAGAAAGGAATGATCTCATCAACAGCAGCCAACATGGTTTCAGGGACGGGAAATCGTACAGGAGTTCTATGACAAGGTGACAGCAGTAAGACAAGAGAGAGAGGGGTGGGTGGATTGCATTTTCTTGGACTGCAAGAAAGCGTTTGACACAGTACCACACAAGAGATTGGTGCAAAAATTGGAGGACCAAGCAGGGATAACAGGGAAGGCACTACAATGGATCAGGGAATATTTGTCAGGAAGACAGCAGCGAGTAATGGTACGTGGCGAGGTGTCAGAATGGGCACCTGTGACCAGCGGGGTCCCACAGGGGTCAGTCCTAGAATCAGTGCTGTTTCTGGTATTTGTGAACGACATGACAGAAGGAATAAACTCTGAGGTATCCCTGTTTGCAGATGATGTAAAGTTGATGAGAAGAATTCATTCGATCGAAGACCAGGCAGAACTACAAAGGGATCTGGACAGGCTGCAGACCTGGTCCAGCAATTGGCTCCTGGAGTTCAATCCCACCAAGTGCAAAGTCATGAAGATTGAGGAAGAGCAAAGAAGACCGCAGACGGAGTACAGTCTAGGGGGCCGGAGACTACAAACCTCACGCAAGGAAAAAGATCTTGGGGTGAGTATAACACCAGGCACATCTCCTGAAGCGCACATCAACCAAATAACTGCTGCAGCATATGGGCGCCTGGCAAACCTCAGAACAGCATTCCGACATCTTAATAAGGAATCGTTCAGGACCCTGTACACCGTGTACGTTAGGCCCATATTAGAGTATGCGACACCAGTTTGGAACCCACACATAGCCAAGCATGTAAAGAAACTAGAGAAAGTGCAAAGGTTTGCCACAAGAATAGTCCCAGAGCTAAGAGGTATGTCCTACGAGGAGAGGCTAAGGGAAATCAACCTGACGACACTGGAGGACAGGAGAGATAGGGGGGACATGATAACGACTTACAAAATACTGAGAGGAATTGACAAGGTGGACAAAGACTGGATGTTCCAGAGACTGGACGCAGCAACAAGGGGACACAGTTGGAAGCTGAAGACACAGATGAATCACAGGGATGTTAGGAAGTATTTCTTCAGCCACAGAGTAGACAGGAAGTGGAATAGTTTGTGAAGCGATGTAGTGGAGGCAGGATCCATACATAGCTTTAAGCAGAGGTACGATAAAGCTCATGGTTCAGGGAGAGTGACCTAGTGGTGACCAGTGAAGAGGCGGGGCCAGGAGCTTGGACTCGACCCCTGCAACCTCAACTAGGTGAGTACAACTATGTGAGTACACAACCTTGTGTGCCCACACAAGCACACACACAACATTGTGTGTAAACACAAGCACACACACAACCTTGTGTGCACACACAAGCACACACACAACCTTGTGTGCACACACAAGCACACACACAACCTTGTGTGCACACACAAGCACACACACAACCTTGTATGCACACACAAGCACACACACAACCTTGTGTGCACACACAAGCACACACACAACCTTGTGTGCACACACAAGCACACACACAACCTTGTGTTCACACACAAGCACACACACAACCTTGTGTGTAAACACAAGCACACACACAACCTTGTGTGTAAACACAAGCACACACACAACCTTGTGTGCACACACAAGCACACACACAACCTTGTGTGCACACACAAGCACACACACAACCTTGTGTGCACACACAAGCACACACACAACCTTGTGTGCACACACAAGCACACACACAACCTTGTGTGCACACACAAGCACACACACAACCTTGTGTGCACACACAAGCACACACACAACCTTGTGTGCACACACAAGCACACACACAACCTTGTGTGCACACACAAGCACACACACAACCTTGTGTGCACACACACAAGCTTACAGGTATGATAACAGATGCCATCTTTCCAACGGGATACCAAATCCTGAGGAAAGACAGAGGGAACAGGGGGGGGTGGAGGAGTGGCGTTGCTGATCAAAAATCGCTGGAATTTTGATGAGCTGGAGAGAGGAGACAGCGGAGAAGAAAGTGATTACATAGTGAGAACACTTCACTCTGGAGATCCCAAGGTGGTAATAGCAGTGATGTATAACCCACCACAGAACAGCAGGAGGCCAAGGCAAGAGTACGACGAGAGCAATAGAGCGATGGTTGACACACTGGCTAGAGTGGCCAGAAGAGCTCATGCATGCAGGGCAAAGCTCCTGATCATGGGTGACTTTAACCACAAGGAGATCGATTGGGAGAACTTGGACCCACATGGGGGCCAAGATACATGGAGGGCTAAGATGATGGAGGTGGTACTGGAAAACTTCATGTGCCAACACGTAAGGGACACTACAAGAGAGAGAGGAGAGGATGAACCAGCAAGGCTGGACTTAGTATTCACCTTGAGTAGTGCAGATATCGAGGACATCACATATGAAAGACCCCTTGGGGCCAGTGACCATGTGGTTTTAAGCTTCGAATACACAGTAGAGCTACAAGTGGAGGGAGAAGCAGGAAGGCCAGGAGGAATGAAGCCAAACTACAAGAAAGGGGACTACACAGGAATGAGGAACTACCTGAACGGGGTTCAGTGGGACAGAGAACTGGCAGGGAAGCCAGTTAATGAGATGATGGAATATGTAGCAACAAAATGCAAGGAGGCTGAGGAGAGGTTTGTACCCAAGGGTAACAGGATTAATGAAAAAGCCAGGATGAGCCCATGGTTTACCCAAAGGTGCAGGGAGGCAAAAACCAAGTGTGCTAGGGAATGGAAGAAATATAGAAGGCAAAGGACCCAGGAGAATAAGGAGAACAGTCGTAGAGCCAGAAACGAATATGCACAGATAAGAAGGGAGGCCCAAAGACAATATGAAAATGACATAGCAGCGAAAGTCAAATCTGACCCGAAACTGTTGTACAGCCACATCAGGAGGAAAACAACAGTCAAGGACCAGGTAATCAGGCTAAGGAAGGAAGGAGGAGAGACAACAAGAAATGACCGTGAAGTATGTGAAGAACTCAACAAGAGATTCAAAGAAGTGTTCACAGAGGAGACAGAAGGGACTCCAGAAAGACGGAGAGGTGGGGCACACCACCAAGTGCTAGGCACAGTGTACACAACCGAGGAAGAAGTGAAGAGGTTTCTGAGTGAGCTAGATACCTCAAAGGCAATGGGGCCAGATAACATCTCCCCATGGGTATTGAGAGAGGGAGCAGAGGCGCTATGTGTACCCCTAACAACAATATTCAATACATCTATCGAAACAGGGAGATTGCCTGAGGCATGGAAGACAGCAAATGTAGTCCCAATCTTTAAAAAAGGAGACAGACATGAAGCATTAAACTACAGACCAGTGTCACTGACATGTATAGTATGCAAAATCATGGAGAAGATTATCAGGAGAAGAGTGGTGGAACACCTAGAAAGGAATGATCTCATCAACAGCAGCCAAAATGGTTTCAGGGACGGGAAATCCTGTGTCACAAACCTACTGGAGTTCTATGACATGGTGACAGCAGTAAGACAAGAGAGAGAGGGGTGGGTGGATTGCATTTTCTTGGACTGCAAGAAGGCGTTTGACACAGTTCCACACAAGAGATTGGTGCAAAAACTGGAGGACCAAGCAGGGATAACAGGGAAGGCACTACAATGGATCAGGGAATACTTGTCAGGAAGACAGCAGCGAGTCATGGTACGTGGCGAGGTGTCAGAGTGGGCACCTGTGACCAGCGGGGTCCCGCAGGGGTCAGTCCTAGGACCAGTGCTGTTTCTGGTATTTGTGAACGACATGACGGAAGGAATAGACTCTGAGGTGTCCCTGTTTGCAGATGACGTGAAGTTGATGAGAAGAATTCACTCGATCGAAGACCAGGCAGAACTACAAAGGGATATGGACAGGCTGCAGACCTGGTCCAGCAATTGGCTCCTGGAGTTCAATCCCACCAAGTGCAAAGTCATGAAGATTGGGGAAGGGCAAAGAAGGCCGCAGACGGAGTACAGTCTAGGGGGTCAGAGACTACAAACCTCACTCAAGGAAAAAGATCTTGGGGTGAGTATAACACCAGGCACATCTCCTGAAGCGCACATCAACCAAATAACTGCTGCAGCATATGGGCGCCTAGCAAACCTCAGAACAGCATTCCGACATCTTAATAAGGAAACATTCAGGACCCTGTACACCGTGTACGTTAGGCCCATATTGGAGTATGCGGCACCAGTTTGGAACCCACACCTAGCCAAGCACGTGAAGAAACTAGAGAAAGTGCAAAAGTTTGCAACAAGACTAGTCCCAGAGCTAAGAGGTATGTCCTACGAGGAGAGGTTAAGGGAAATCAACCTGACGACACTGGAGGACAGGAGAGATAGGGGGGACATGATAACGACATACAAAATACTGAGAGGAATTGACAAGGTGGACAAAGACAGGATGTTCCAGAGATTGGACACAGTAACAAGGGGACACAGTTGGAAGCTGAAGACACAGAAGAATCACAGGGATGTTAGGAAGTATTTCTTCAGCCACAGAGTAGTCAGTGGGAAGCGATGTAGTGGAGGCAGGATCCATACATAGCTTTAAGCAGAGGTATGATAAAGCTCACGGCTCAGGGAGAGTGACCTAGTAGCGATCAGTGAAGAGGCGGGGCCAGGAGCTCGGACTCGACCCCCGCAACCTCAACTAGGTGAGTACAACTAGGTGAGTACACAAGCACACACACAACCTTGTGTGCACACACAAGCACACACACAAGCTTGTGTGCACACACAAGCACACACACAACCTTGTGTGCACACACAAGCACACACACAACCTTGTGTGCACACACAAGCACACACACAACCTTGTGTGCACACACAAGCACACACACAACCTTGTGTGCACACACAAGCACACACAACCTTGTGTGCACACACAAGCACACACACAACCTTGTGTGCACACACAAGCACACACACAACCTTGTGTGCACACACAAGCACACACACAACCTTGTGTGCACACACAAGCACACACACAACCTTGTGTGCACACACAAGCACACACACAACCTTGTGTGCACACAAAAGCACACACACAACCTTGTGTGCACACAAAAGCACACACACAACCTTGTGTGCACACACAAGCACACACACAACCTTGTGTGCACACACAAGCACACACACAACCTTGTGTGCACACACAAGCACACACACAACCTTGTGTGCACACACAAGCATACACACAACCTTGTGTGCACACACAAGCATACACACAACCTTGTGTGCACACACAAGCATACACACAACCTTGTGTGCACACACAAGCATACACACAACCTTGTGTGCACACACAAGCATACACACAACCTTGTGTGCACACACAAGCTTCTAACGATGTTTGGATTCCACTTGGACCATTAACTAGTGAGTGGGTAATTAATGGTGCAAGTTGGACTGAAACATCATCCAAGTTCCTCTCTCCTATGTGACAGTTATTTATGTATACCATAAGCACTTACAATGTAAGCACTTACAATGTAGGCACTTACAATGTAACCACTTGCAATGTAACCACTTGCAATGTAACCACTTGCAATGTAACCACTTGCAATGTAACCACTTGCAATGTAACCACTTGCAATGTAACCACTTGCAATGTAACCACTTGCAATGTAACCACTTGCAATGTAACCACTTGCAATGTAACCACTTGCAATGTATTTCAAGGATATTTAAAAAACTTTCAACATGTTTTACGGCATTTTATTATATTTAAAAAAAAATTAAAAAAAACAGTGTTTTCTAAGCATTATTAATGTTTATTTAGAGAGTATTATTATACCATTATACAGGACCTTTAAACTGAGGTATAAGAGCAAGTGCAACCAGATCCAGGAACAGAAGGTGTATCTGGCTCCAGAAACAGAAGGTGTATCTGGCTCCAGAAACAGAAGGTGTATCTGGCTCCAGAAACAGAAGGTGTATCTGGCTCCAGAAACAGAAGGTGTATCTGGCTCCAGAAACAGGTGTATCTGGCTCCAGGAACAGAAGGTGTATCTGGCTCCAGAAACAGAAGGTGTATCTGGCTCCAGAAACAGAAGGTGTATCTGGCTCCAGAAACAGAAGGTGTATCTGGCTCCAGAAACAGAAGGTGTATCTGGCTCCAGAAACAGAAGGTGTATCTGGCTCCAGAAACAGGTGTATCTGGCTCCAGGAACAGAAGGTGTATCTGGTTCCAGAAACAGAACGTGTATCTGGCTCCAGGAACAGAAGGTGTATCTGGCTCCAGAAACAGAACGGTGTATCTGGCTCCAGAAACAGAAGGTGTATCTGGCTCCAGAAACAGAAGGTGTATCTGGCTCCAGAAAGAAGGTGTATCTGGCTCCAGGAACAGAAGGTGTATCTGGCTCCAGAAACAGAAGGTGTATCTGGCTCCAGGAACAGAAGGTGTATCTGGCTCCAGGAACAGAAGGTGTATCTGGCTCCAGGAACAGAAGGTGTATCTGGCTCCAGGAACAGAAGGTGTATCTGGCTCCAGAAACAGAACTGGCTCCAGAAACAGAAGGTGTATCTGGCTCCAGGAACAGAAGGTGTATCTGGCTCCAGGAACAGAAGGTGTATCTGGCTCCAGAAACAGAAGGTGTATCTGGCTCCAGAAACAGAAGGTGTATCTGGCTCCAGAAACAGAAGGTGTATCTGGCTCCAGAAACAGAAGGTGTATCTGGCTCCAGGAACAGAAGGTGTATCTGGCTCCAGAAACAGAAGGTGTATCTGGCTCCAGGAAGGTGTATCTGGCTCCAGAAACAGAAGGTTTATCTGGCTCCAGGAACAGAAGGTGTATCTGGCTCCAGGAACAGAAGGTGTATCTGGCTCCAGGAACAGAAGGTGTATCTGGCTCCAGGAACAGAAGGTGTATCTGGCTCCAGGAACAGAAGGTGTATCTGGCTCCAGGAACAGAAGGTGTATCTGGCTCCAGGAACAGAAGGTGTATCTGGCTCCAGGAACAGAAGGTGTATCTGGCTCCAGGAACAGAAGGTGTATCTGGCTCCAGGAACAGAAGGTGTATCTGGCTCCAGGAACAGAAGGTGTATCTGGCTCCAGGAACAGAAGGTGTATCTGGCTCCAGGAACAGAAGGTGTATCTGGCTCCAGGAACAGAAGGTGTATCTGGCTCCAGGAACAGAAGGTGTATCTGGCTCCAGGAACAGAAGGTGTATCTGGCTCCAGGAACAGAAGGTGTATCTGGCTCCAGGAACAGAAGGTGTATCTGGCTCCAGGAACAGAAGGTGTATCTGGCTCCAGGAACAGAAGGTGTATCTGGCTCCAGGAACAGAAGGTGTATCTGGCTCCAGGAACAGAAGGTGTATCTGGCTCCAGGAACAGAAGGTGTATCTGGCTCCAGGAACAGAAGGTGTATCTGGCTCCAGGAACAGAAGGTGTATCTGGCTCCAGGAACAGAAGGTGTATCTGGCTCCAGGAACAGAAGGTGTATCTGGCTCCAGGAACAGAAGGTGTATCTGGCTCCAGGAACAGAAGGTGTATCTGGCTCAGGAACAGAAGGTGTATCTGGCTCCAGGAACAGAAGGTGTATCTGGCTCCAGGAACAGAAGGTGTATCTGGCTCCAGGAACAGAAGGTGTATCTGGCTCCAGGAACAGAAGGTGTATCTGGCTCCAGGAACAGAAGGTGTATCTGGCTCCAGGAACAGAAGGTGTATCTGGCTCCAGGAACAGAAGGTGTATCTGGCTCCAGGAACAGAAGGTGTATCTGGCTCCAGGAACAGAAGGTGTATCTGGCTCCAGGAACAGAAGGTGTATCTGGCTCCAGGAACAGAAGGTGTATCTGGCTCCAGGAACAGAAGGTGTATCTGGCTCCAGGAACAGAAGGTGTATCTGGCTCCAGGAACAGAAGGTGTATCTGGCTCCAGGAACAGAAGGTGTATCTGGCTCCAGGAACAGAAGGTGTATCTGGCTCCAGGAACAGAAGGTGTATCTGGCTCCAGGAACAGAAGGTGTATCTGGCTCCAGGAACAGAAGGTGTATCTGGCTCCAGGAACAGAAGGTGTATCTGGCTCCAGGAACAGAAGGTGTATCTGGCTCCAGGAACAGAAGGTGTATCTGGCTCCAGGAACAGAAGGTGTATCTGGCTCCAGGAACAGAAGGTGTATCTGGCTCCAGGAACAGAAGGTGTATCTGGCTCCAGGAACAGAAGGTGTATCTGGCTCCAGGAACAGAAGGTGTATCTGGCTCCAGGAACAGAAGGTGTATCTGGCTCCAGGAACAGAAGGTTTATCTGGCTCCAGGAACAGAAGGTTTATCTGGCTCCAGAAACAGAAGGTGTATCTGGCTCCAGAAACAGAAGGTGTATCTGGCTCCAGAAACAGAAGGTGTATCTGGCTTCAGGAACAGAAGGTGTATCTGGCTCCAGGAACAGAAGGTGTATCTGGCTCCAGGAACAGAAGGTGTATCTGGCTCCAGGAACAGAAGGTGTATCTGGCTCCAGGAACAGAAGGTGTATCTGACTCCAGGAACAGAAGGTTTATCTGGCTCCAGGAACAGAAGGTTTATCTGGCTCCAGAAACACAAGGTGTATCTGGCTCCAGAAACAGAAGGTGTATCTGGCTCCAGAAACAGAAGGTGTATCTGGGTCCAGGAACAGAAGGTGTATCTGGCTCCAGGAACAGAAGGTGTATCTGGCTCCAGAAACAGAAGGTGTATCTGGCTCCAGAAACAGAAGGTGTATCTGGCTCCAGGAACAGAAGGTGTATCTGGCTCCAGAAACAGAAGGTGTATCTGGCTCCAGAAACAGAAGGTGTATCTGGCTCCAGAAACAGAAGGTGTATCTGGCTCCAGAAACAGAAGGTGTATCTGGCTCCAGAAACAGAAGGTGTATCTGGCTCCAGGAACAGAAGGTTTATCTGGCTCCAGAAACAGAAGGTGTATCTGGCTCCAGAAACAGAAGGTGTATCTGGCTCCAGAAACAGAAGGTGTATCTGGCTCCAGGAACAGAAGGTGTATCTGGCTCCAGAAACAGAAGGTGTATCTGGCTCCAGAAACGGAAGGTGTATCTGGCTCCAGAAACAGAAGGTGTATCTGACTCCAGAAACAGAATGTGTATCTGGCTCCAGAAACGAAGTTTATCTGGCTCCAGATCACAGGTCTGGAGTCAGATAAAGTAAGAGAAATTAATGGGATATTGGGTGAATTTGAAGAACTTCAACCAGAAGATTAGCACTGAAAATACGTCTTGAAGATTGAGATGAAAACTGAAACTTGGGACAGCAGTAGAGGATGCAAAAGTTGTTCAAGAATGACAATACTGAAAAACAGAAAGAGGGAGAAGAGGTAAATGATGATAATGATGTTCAGAAAGTTCAAATGTTGCAGATAAAATAAAAAGTAAAGAAAATTATGAGTTATCAAGATGGAGGAGTTAAAGCAAGAGACTTTACAAGAGGACTGAAGTAAGATATCATATACAATAAAAAACATACAAGAACAGCCATAAATAATGTGGAAACCGAAATATGAAGGACAGCAAATGAGACAGATAAAGCAGCAGAGAAAACTGATATTAAAATCTCTTACTGGTATAGTAAACAACACAGGCATGTAAGAGGTGAATCAAGAAGACAGAGCCGGCCAAGAAACATAATCTCAAGCATATTATTATAATCAAGGGGAAGCGCTAAACCCGAAGGATTATACAGCGTCTGTGGGGGGATGTGGAAGGTATTCAGGCTTAATGCAGGGAACTGGAGCACAGATCCAATCCCCTAGATCAAGAGCTCTTTACCAGCATCAAGGAACCTTCCTTGAGAGGAGCATCATGTTAGGCAAAGCTGCAGACCGGAATAGAACAAATACTATTGGGTTACCGGAGCCAAAGAATGAGAATAGAGGAAGAGGAACGAGTGCATGAGGAGGGAGAGTTCAGGAAGATTTTATCAAAGTTTGAGAAGGAGAATGAACAGGGTTTAGGGAAGGAGATTTGGTAGATCATTTACAAGATTTCCAAGGGCTTGATCGAAGATTTAATTATCGAGAAAAAGAAAATTGCTAGATATGAGCCAGGCTTGAGAAACATTTTATTAAAGTGTACAAATGGAGAAGAAAGCCAGAGAGAGGGCCAGAAAAGGAAGCCTGACCCCCACGTACAAAACAAACCCAATTACGCGACCCCACAGATCATGACAGTACAAGTATATTAATACAGAACTTTCCACTAACACAATCATGCGACCCGGACATCATGGCACTCAGAGACAGAGCTCACGGAGGTGATAACAGATGCGATCTTCCCATGTGGATATCAGATCCTGAGAAAAGACAGGGAAACAGTGGGGGGGAGGGGGAGGGGGGAGTTGCACTGCTCATCAAAAACTAATGGAGTTTTGATGAGATGGGAGGATTTGTCAGATGTTCAGCAGATGACTACATAATAGGAACACTTCAAATTGTTGGTCCTAAAGTGATGATAGCAGTGATATACAACCTGCCACCGAACAGCAGAAAACCAAGAGAGGAATATGTTGAGAACAACAGAATGACGGTGGACACACACTAGCTGAGGTTACCAGAAAGGCCCACATAAGCAGGGCAAAGTTACTCATCATGGGGGAAAAATTTGGAGCCACATGGGCGACAGGAGACATGAAAAGCAGCAAGGCTGAATATATATTAATAAGGAGAGAGGCCCAGCGGCAATACGAGAATGATATAGCCAAATCAAACCCTGAGTTGTTATACAGCCATATCAGGAGGAAAACAACAGTCAAGGACCAGGTAATCAGGCTGAGGAAGGAAGGAAGGGAGCTCACAAGGAGCGACCAGGAAGTATGTGAGGTGAGAATAGGAGGGGGGACATGATAACGACATAAAATACTGAGAGGAGTTGACAAGATGGATAGTGACAATGTTTCAGAGATGCGACACACCAAGAACGGGTCACAGCTGGAAGTTGAAAACCCAAATGAGTCACATTGATGTTAAGAAGTGGAACAATCTGGAGAGTAATAGAGTGGAGGCAGGATCCATACATAGCTTTAAGAAGAGGTTCGATAAAGCTCATGGAGCAAGAAGAGAGTGGACTTAGTAGCGACTAGCAAAGAGGCAGTTCCAGGAGGTATGAATCGACCCCTGCAACCACAAATAGCTGAGTACACACACACCAAAGGAACTTGAATATGAATTAAAGAATCTTAGACAGTAGAAACGCTAACAAATCTATTAGACAAAGAGATAGGAGAAGAATCAGAGAAGCCGACACAGGTGACCAGCCGACATAAGCTTAGAAGGTAAGAAGGGAGGAAATAATGATGAATGACCATGACGAAGCTAAGATAGAAAGAACAACCTTGAGGAGTCACAAAGACATGAAACAGAGATCTTATCATGAAGAGAAACATAAAATTACGAAGGAAGAATAAAATACTGAAGAACTGATGAAAGAATTGAGAGAAGCAACAGAGACAAGTGAAATTTGTGGGTTTTATGAGTAGGAACATATTTAGAAGGCAGGACAACGTCATAATGAATTGTGTTTACCATGTCAAAAATGAGGAACCTAGAAATAAGGAAATATAATCTGAGGGGATCTCCAAGTTTCGACATATTGTATATCAAAGAAAATCTGATGGAAGAGGACTGAAGGACAGAGGAGAAGTAATTTGAGAGGAAGCAACAGAGGCAAGGAACACAACTCCTATTGAAGAAAGGTGTGGAGCAAGAGGGAAAGGGGTGGAGCCGCGAGGGAGGTGTGGACGAAGTACCTCAGCGCTCCACAAAAACTCCCAGCAAAGTACCTCAAGAAATGAAGGAAACAGCATGAAGGAAACAGCATGAAGGAAACAGCATGAAGGAAACAGCATGAAGGAAACAGCATGAAGGAAACAGCATGTTTAGAAAACAATGTGAGACAAAAGAACCAAAGTATAGTAGTACTTAGTTGTAAATGTTGTACCCAACACATAGAAATGCCTGTAATCATAACCATAATTTTTAAAGAGATGGACCGGTAAGCCAGCGGAATGTCTCGGTCAGATGATCAAAAGCACCAGCTGTTTGTCATCATATGACTAAGAACCGCGTCCTAGTGGACGCGGTTCTTAGATGAGGTAATCAGAATATAGTTCTACTGTCTTCCATTTATGTCCTTTAATTTGTATTGATAAAGTCACTGGAGGGCGAAACGTCTACAATAAAGATACCCAGATGTTGTACATGTGTCTAGTTCTTGATTTTTAGTGCAGAGGTGAACTGCTGCCTTAGTGAACCACCTGCACTCAACACACTTAGTGAACCACCTGCACTCAACACACTTAGTGAACCACCTGCACTCAACACACTTAGTGAATCACCTGCACTCAACACACTTAGTGAACCACCTGCACTCAACACACTTAGTGAACCACCTGCACTCAACACACTTAGTGAACCACCTGCACTCAACACACTTAGTGAACAACCTGCACTCAACACACTTAGTGAACAACCTGCACTCAACACACTTAGTGAACAACCTGCACTCAACACACTTAGTGAACAACCTGCACTCAACACACTTAGTGAACAACCTGCACTCAACACACTTAGTGAACAACCTGCACTCAACACACTTAGTGAAAAACCTGCACTCAACACACTTAGTGAAAAACCTGCACTCAACACACTTAGTGAACCAACTGCACTCAACACACTTAGTGAACAACCTGCACTCAACACACTTAGTGAAAAACCTGCACTCAACACACTTTCTAAACTTGATCGTTAAAGAAAAAAATTGAAAAAAAAAAAATATTGATTCTTACGCTCGAATTATCTTACGAGGTTGTATATAGTAATGTTAGAGCAACACAGTGTTGCTGCTACACAGAGAATGACAACACTGGTAATGGTGAAGTACAGTGTTGCTGCTACACTGAGTGACAACACTGGTAATGGTGAAGTACAGTGTTGCTGCTACACTGAGTGACAACACTGGTAATGGTGAAGTACAATGTTGCTGCTACACTGAGTGACAACACTGGTAATGGTGAAGTACAGTGTTGCTGCTACACTGAGAGTGACAATAATGCTAGTGGTGAAGTACAATGTTGCTGCTACACTGAGAGTGACAACAATGCTAGTGGTGAAGTACAGTGTTGCTGCTACACTGAGAGTGACAACAATGCTAATGGTGAAGTACAGTGTTGCTGCTACACAGAGTGACAACAATGCTAGTGGTGAAGTACAGTGTTGCTGCTACACTGAGTGATAACACTGCTAGTGGTGAAGTACAATGTTGCTGCTACACTGAGAGTGATAACACTGCTAGTGGTGAAGTACAATGTTGCTGCTACACTGAGAGTGACAACAATGCTAGTGGTGAAGTACAATGTTGCTGCTACACAGAGTGATAACACTGCTAGTGGTGAAGTACAATGTTGCTGCTACACTGAGAGTGACAACAATGCTAGTGGTGAAGTACAGTGTTGCTGCTACACTGAGAGTGACAACAATGCTAGTGGTGAAGTACAGTGTTGCTGCTACACTGAGAGTGACAACAATGCTAGTGGTGAAGTACAATGTTGCTGCTACACTGAGAGTGACAACAATGCTAGTGGTGAAGTACAGTGTTGCTGCTACACTGAGAGTGACAACAATGCTAGTGGTGAAGTACAGTGTTGCTGCTACACTGAGAGTGACAACAATGCTAGTGGTGAAGTACAATGTTGCTGCTACACTGAGAGTGACAACAATGCTAGTGGTGAAGTACAGTGTTGCTGCTACACAGAGTGACAACAATGCTAGTGGTGAAGTACAATGTTGCTGCTACACTGAGAGTGACAACACTGGTAATGGTGAAGTACAGTGTTGCTGCTACACTGAGAGTGACAACAATGCTAGTGGTGAAGTACAGTGTTGCTGCTACACTGAGAGTGACAACAATGCTAGTGGTGAAGTACAATGTTGCTGCTACACTGAGAGTGACAACAATGCTAGTGGTGAAGTACAATGTTGCTGCTACACTGAGAGTGACAACACTGGTAATGGTGAAGTACAGTGTTGCTGCTACACTGAGAGTGACAACACTGCTAGTGGTGAAGTACAATGTTGCTGCTACACTGAGAGTGACAACAATGCTAGTGGTGAAGTACAATGTTGCTGCTACACTGAGAGTGACAACAATGCTAGTGGTGAAGTACAGTGTTGCTGCTACACTGAGAGTGACAATGCTAGTGGTGAAGTACAGTGTTGCTGCTACACTGAGAGTGACAACACTGGTAATGGTGAAGTACAGTGTTGCTGCTACACTGAGAGTGACAACAATGCTAGTGGTGAAGTACAATGTTGCCGCAATACTGAGAATGATAAAAAACAAAACCACTTGTATTGCGAGAAAGTCAGCTCAACTTTTCTTAGTGACGTTGTAAGAGGAGCCTCAGGAACCTGTCTGTTGCTGTTGTACACCCACACCTGTGACCTTCCCCACACTTACCTGTGACCTTCCCCACACTTACCTGTGACCTTCACCACACTTACCTGTGACCTTCACCACACTTACCTGTGACCTTCCCCACACTTACCTGTGACCTTCCCCACACTTACCTGTGACCTTCACCACACTTACCTGTGACCTTCACCACACTTACCTGTGACCTTCACCACACTTACCTGTGACCTTCACCACACTTACCTGTGACCTTCACCACACTTACCTGTGACCTTCACCACACTTACCTGTGACCTTCACCACACTTACCTGTGACCTTCACCACACTTACCTGTGACCTTCACCACACTTACCTGTGACCTTCACCACACTTACCTGTGACCATCCCCACACTTACCTGTGACCTTCCCCACACTTGCCTGTGACCTTCCCCACACTTGCCTGTGACTTTCCCCACACTTACCTGTGACCTTCACCACACTTACCTGTGACCTTCCCCACACTTACCTGTGACCTTCACCACACTTGCCTGTGACCATCCCCACACATACCTGTGACCTTCCCCACACTTACCTGTGACCTTCCCCACACTTACCTGTGACCTTCACCACACTTACCTGTGACCTTCACCACACCTGTGACCTTCACCACACTTACCTGTGACCTTCACCACACTTACCTGTGACCTTCACCACACCTGTGACCACCACACTTACCTGTGACCTTCACCACACTTACCTGTGACCTTCACCACACTTACCTGTGACCTTCCCCACGCTTACCTGTGACCTTCCCCACGCTTACCTGTGACCTTCACCACACTTACCTGTGACCTTCCCCACACTTACCTGTGACCTTCACCACACTTACCTGTGACCTTCACACTTGCCTGTGACCTTCCCCACACTTGCCTGTGACCTTCCCCGCACTTGCCTGTGACCTTCCCCGCACTTGCCTGTGACCTTCCCCGCACTTACCTGTGACCTTCCCCACACTTACCTGTGACCTTCCTCACACCTGTGACCTTCCTCACACCAGTCACCTCTCTCACACTTACCAGTTACCTTCCTCACACTTTCCTGTGACCTTCCTCACACTTTCCTGTGACCTTCCTCACACTTACCTGTGACCTTCCCCACACTTACCTGTGATCTTCCCCACACTTACCTGTGACCTTCCCCACACTTACCTGTGACCTTCCCCACACTTACCTGTGACCTTCCCCACACTTACCTGTGACCTTCCCCACACTTACCTGTGACCTTTCTCACATTTACCAGTGACCTTCCTCACACCTGTGACCTTCCTCACACCAGTCACCTTTCTCACACTTACCAGTTACCTTCCTCACACTTACCTGTGACCTTCCTCACACCTGTGACTTTCCTCACACCAGTGACCTTCCTCACACCAGTGACCTTCCTCATACCAGTGACCTTCCTCACACCCATCACCTTCCTCACACTTACCTGTGACCTTCCTCACACCTGTGACCTTCCTCACACTTGTGACCTTCCTCACACTTACCAGTGACCTTCCTCACACTTACCTGTGACCTTCCTCACACTGACCAGTGACCTTGCTCCTCACACTCATCTGTGACCTTCCTCCTCCTCCTCCTCCTCCGCCATGGTTAAGTTCTTTTCCAAGGCTTACAGTTTTGCATTTGTCTATATTAAACTGCATCTGCCACTTCTCCGACCACTGCATCAGTTTATTTAGAACTTTCTGTAGCGCTCTAGTGTTCTCGTCAGAATTAATTGACGGCTTATTTTCGTGTCATCAGCGAACTTGCTCGTCGCTATTTATTCCCTTATCTATGCTGTTCATGTATACTGTGAACAACATAGGGCTCATCACTGACCCCTGTGAAACACCGCTTGTGACGTGCCCTCACTCTGATTTCTCACCATTGATGCAGACTCCCTGTTGCCTGTCAACCACGCCTCAATCCAAGAAAAAAATGTTCCCTATTCCTTGTGCCTCTACTTTCTTCAACAATCTCCAATGTGGAACTCTTATCAAAGGATCAAAGGCTTTACTGAAGTCTATGTAAATATATTCATTACCATGATACAGCTCCTCAAGCACCTTAGTGAGAAAGTAAGTAAATTCGTAAGGTAGGAACACTCCTTTGAAAAATCGTGCTGAGATTCATTGATCAATTTGTCTTTCGAGGTGGCATCGAGTTGCCTTGACAGTTATCGATTCCATCAATTTTCCCAGTTGAAATTAGGCAAATTGGCGTATAATTCGATGCTAAGGATCTGCTTGCTACTTTGTAGATAGGTCTCACATACGTCATTTTCCACTTATCTAGACTATGCTAGTTAGTAGTGATATGACTTAAGAACATTTTATGAAGCCCGGGGATTTGTCTGAGTACCACGTCACTAGGTCCAGGCCCCACCTTCTCTTAGTGATGCTATATTTTCAGTGTAAGCTTTACTGCACTTTTCATTGGCTATCAAGTAAACAGAAAAATACAGATGCATGACCTTGCAAGGTTAACGAGCTTCCCGAGGAAAGATTTAGGCGAGGTAAAAAGTAAGGCAAACACTGAGGAAACCATCTCAAACAATATGCATAATCGAAGTTCCGATGTGCTACGGGGAGGGAACCAGGGAGCCTTGTAGGGACAGGGGGGGGGTAGGCGTGGAGACGGGTAAATTGGACATAGTTTATTAAATAAACTTTATACAAAATGCATGACAGAACCTGCTCAACAGTGTCAGATAAATGTACAATTGCTGCTTCTAAAATCCGAAGTCGGGTTTGATCCTTCTCTAGTAGTAACTTAGGTTGCTCCATAGCTCATAGTGGCGTGTCAGTGTAGATTACCATGAACGATGCATATAATTAGGTATCTTTATTTCAAAAAGTTTCGCCTTCACAGTAGGGTTTTTTTGACTGAAGAAGCCTACTGTATAAGCGAAAAGTTTTGGAATAAAGATAACTAATTGTTGCACATGTGTTTTATTTAACTTGTCGGTATTGTATACCATTATCAAAATCACTGCCGATTTTGTCCACCTTGTAAGTATATTTGTGTTTCTGCAAGTCTGAAGTTCTCGTCTTATCTTCCCGATGTTTGCCTCTACATGGAGAGATAAACCTCAACATTCCGTGTTGTGGTACTCTTGGGTCTCAGAAGTTTGCTTGTCTTTGTTGTGGCTACGAGAACAATGTCCATGATGGATTTATGAAAAATGGGGGTTGGGGAGGGTTGACAGAGGAGACCTCTCTTATGTGGAGGACAAGACAGCAGTGTTAGCCGTTTCTCGGAGAGTGTCACCTCTCTTATGTGCAAGACAAGACAGCAGGGAGTGTTAGCTGTTTCTCTGGGAGCGTCACAACCTTTCTTATGTGAAGGACTAGACAGTAGTCAGTGTTAGCTGTTTCCCCTGGGAGTGTCGTGACGAACGTGGCCTTCCTTTTGTGGGATTTAAGAGTGATAAATACATCTTCAGTGTAGTTTTGTTCCTCCAGATAATTCATCATCACAAATCCTGAGGACGCACAGCCAAAAAAAAAAAACTATAATAACTTCGCGTCTGGTGTTGGTGTCGTGGTGCAAAACATTAGTGTATCCAGCCAAATTCATTGGCTGATTTTTTGTAAGCACCGATAATATTTCCTTCTTTAATGAGAACGACGTTAAGGAAGGAGTAAATCCTATTTTTTCTCCAGAGTAAACTGTAGGGTGGGTTCTACAGTAGGGTGGGTTCCACTGTAGGGTGGGTTCTACTGTAGGGTGGGTTCTACTGTAGGGTGGGTTCTACAGTAGGATGGATTCTACTGCAGGGTGGGTTCTCCTGTAGGGTGGGTTCTTGTAACAAAAAACGCGATATCTAATAAGCATAGAGATCTCCAGTGAATACTAGAAAGGACTGCCCTTCTAGCATCCAGCCTGTTACTGGGTTTTCGTAACAATTAGTCAGTATCCTGGTCCAATTATCCATTAGAATTCAGTAAGATTCAGTAGTGCTTCAGGATTACAACTGGTAGGCTACTAACTAAAGTAATTAAAATTAAATAAGTTTATTAATAATAAAGTCGGCCAGGCGTATAAGATCAAAGTAAGTTAAAGTAACCAAAATAATCAAAATAATCACTTCTCTGGTGTACAGTAGTATTGTGCTGAAGGCACATATCACATCATTATGGCTTTTAAGTACCGTCTGGTACATTGTTAACATTTAATAACATAATACATATATATACAAGTAAGTTTGTGTGTATGTATGTAAGTGCTCTAAGTAGTTCACTATATCTCAAGACTCGACTAGACTTAACCAGTGACTGACAAAGTCCTCACATAAACTAACTTCTTGACCAACCTGGCAATCAGAACAGCTTGCTTGAACAATAAAACGACTGATAAGCCGAACAGCAATATTACAAGCAACAGTGACACAAAATCAGGAACGAGGAGATAATATAACGACACTAAGTAGGGACCATCTGCAGATCCTCCACAAGTCACAAAACTCCCATAGTACTGAATCTAAGTTCAGCATTAGAAAAATCCCCGACTGTGACAGTGCACAGATACCAGTACAAATTTAGGTCAGAAGCTACAGCTCAGGACCTGAGTTTCTCAGTCTATGAGACACACAACCTCAGTACAACGTCGAAAATCACTAAGTCTATACTATGTTCTGTGAACAGAGTTAACACAACCAACAAGAAAACGACAGAGACGATCTTCCAACAAGGACCCACAAGGTAGAGCTGGTGTGGGACAACCGACAATAATAAGCGCAGGCCAGCTAGACTCTCTCCAGGTGAGGTGTGATCACCCCCCTGATCACGTGACTCTCCGTGGACTGCTGCTGCCCAGCAACACAGAGAAGCCGGCAGCATAACACGAGCGAAGCGATAATACAGTAGTTAGACAATGCCGTCAGCTACTTAACACTCGAACTATGAGCACTGAATATTATATAAATGTTACATCCCATCTAATAATATAACTAAGTCAAATAATAATATAAAGCAATATATTTATGATTTAGCTAATATCGCAAATATAAGCAATATAAAATTATATGAACAGGTAATATACATTATATACATTGTGACCCATTCAGGGGTCGCAATAGTTCTCCTGTAGGGTGGGTTCTCCTGTAGGGTGGGTTCTCCTGTAGGGTGGGTTCTACTATAGGGTGGGTTCTACTGTAGGGTGGGTCCTACTGTATGGTGGGTCCTACTGTACGGTGGGTCCTACTGTACGGTGAGTTCTACTGTACGGTGAGTTCTACTGTACGGTGAGTTCTACTATACGGTGGGTCCTACTATACAGTGGGTCCTACTATACGGTGGGTCCTACTATACGGTGGGTTCTACTATATGGTGGGTCCTACTATACGGTGGGTTTTACTATACGGTGGGTTCTACTATACGGTGGGTTCTACTATACGGTGGGTTCTACTATACGGTGGGTTCTACTATACGGTGGGTTCTACTATACGGTGGGTTCTACTATACGGTGGGTTCTACTATACGGTGGGTTCTACTATACGGTGGGTTCTACTATACGGTGGGTTCTACTATACGGTGGGTCCTACTATACGGTGGGTCCTACTATACGGTGGGTTCTACTATACGGTGGGTTCTACTATACGGTGGGTTCTACTATACGGTGGGTTCTACTATATGGTGGGTTCTACTATACGGTGGGTTCTACTATACGGTGGGTTCTACTATACGGTGGGTCCTACTGGCAGGATCCTGATCAATCTGTGTCAAGAATATATAAAATCGTAGTTAAAACTATTAACCTTGATATTACATTCACTGAACATCTTACTTTTCCATATTCTACTCAACAGTTAATATTCTTGTCATATATAATACCGAACTGAATAACAGTGGTCCGAGACCGAGCAGAGGGGAGCAAATACCCCTGGGACCATTAACACTCACAACATATCACTGAATCACTAGTGACTCATCGAAATAATGTATTTAAGCTTAACCGAGCTTATAATATTATTACATATATGAGCCCAACTGAGCTTATAGTATTAAATAAATAACAAAAAGGCACAATAACGTGACTGGAACGATACACAAATAACCCGCACATAAAAGACAGAAGCTTACGACGACGTTTCGGTCCGACTTGGACCATTGACCAAGTCGGACCGAAACGTCGTCGTAAGCTTCTGTCTTTTATGTGCGGGTTATTTGTGTACTTATAGTATTACATTTATAAGACTCTTATGAGTCTTATCTTAGGAAGACATCATTGAAATTCAGGCCAGAGAGTATTTAATTAAGAGCCCACATTATTAACTTGTGGATAAGTCATTGTTAATTACTGACGTGAAACATGACTGTCACAACTTTCTAACACCCGCCATAATTACAAGATTACAAAACTATTACGTAGCAACTCGGGAACAGTTCATCATTAAGTTAACACCCCACAACGGGAGGATGGGGGAGGCTTGACGCTGCTTCAAGTTAACACCCTACAACGGGAGGATGGGGGAGGCTTGACGCTGCTTCAAGTTAACACCCTACAACGGGAGGATGGGGAGGCTTGACGCTGCTGAAAGTTAACACCCCACAACGGGAGGATGGGGAGGCTTGACGCTGCTGAAAGTTAACACCCCACAACGGGAGGATGGGGGAGGCTTGACGCTGCTGAAAGTTAACACCCCACAACGGGAGGATGGGGGAGGCTTGACGCTGCTGAAAGTTAACACCCCACAACGGGAGGATGGGGGAGGCTTGACGCTGGTGTAGGTTAACACCCCACAACGGGAGGATGGGGGAGGCTTGACGCTGGTGTAGGTTAACACCCCACAACGGGAGGATGGGGGAGGCTTGACGCTGGTGTAGGTTAACACCCCACAACGGGAGGATGGGGGAGGCTTGACGCTGCTGAAAGTTAACACCCCACAACGGGAGGATGGGGGAGGCTTGACGCTGCTGAAAGTTAACACCCCACAACGGGAGGATGGGGAGGCTTGACACTGCTTCAAGTTAACACCCCACAACGGGAGGATGGGGGAGGCTTGACGCTGCTGAAAGTTAACACCCCACAACGGGAGGATGGGGGAGGCTTGACGCTGGTGTAGGTTAACACCCCACAACGGGAGGATGGGGGAGGCTTGACGCTGGTGTAGGTTAACACCCCACAACGGGAGGATGGGGGAGGCTTGACGCTGGTGTAGGTTAACACCCCACAACGGGAGGATGGGGGAGGCTTGACGCTGGTGTAGGTTAACACCACGCATCGGGAGGATAGAGGAGGCATTACGCTGCTGGAAGAATTTTGACATTTCCTTATATCAAATCTGATTTCCTCACATTCTCCAGGCGCTGTATGACCTATCCAGGTGGAACACTTCAGCATTAATGTAATAATAATACTATAACATTTAGGTAGCAGAATATTAGTGTTACCACCCACAGGATGGCCGCCCACGGGATGGCCGCCCACGGGATGGCCGCCCACGGGATGCGTGTAAGGTGAATATTACAAAAATAACAAGATGAACTTCGGTGACTATGATCCGAGAAAGGTGTCCCCGTATTGCATCACCTCAGCCTCAAGTACCTCAATGAACACAAAAACGTTAATGCAGTGTGCGGCGTAAACTTATAATGCAGTTAAGTATTAGTGCTAAAGACCTGAAGTTAATCACATCTGGTAGTCACAAATTATAACATGGAGACTAATAGCCTAATTATTTTCACTAAAAATATTACATTAGTACATATAGAGACCTTAGCTAAATCAGACTTTCTACTTAGAAACAGCAGCTCTGAAGCCAAACTAAAGACACGTTCTCTTTTCTCAGAACCAATATCCTAAAAGACCCCAGCACAGTAAGTCTAAACCCAGTCACAATTTGGATTATCAAGCTGTCAGTGTTGAAAGCTGGAGAGAACTAGATGAGGCACTCAGAAGTTATCGCAAGGAAATGAGTGTTTAAATTTCGCCGGCTTCTTCTATAAAAATGGCAGATTGGGACCAATAGAGGCGAAAATTCAAACTTTTCTCAAAGGAAAATTAACAGCGTTTAAGTCAAATTAAAATAATTATGCAAGTAAGTAACTAAGATTCATTAAATGAACCTTAGAGTCAAACACTGATTATTTTCTGACCAGAAGAGACGTCCTTCAATTATTTCACAAAATCAAGTTGAATAATAAAATTAGCAAATTAAAATTTACTCAACCTAAAATCAAGGCAAAGCTTCCACTGAGGAAAACACATCAGCACAAAGTTTGAAGCCGACCAGAAGAGGCATTCTCCAGAATCCATTATGCAGCACCTGTGGAATACCATACATTCAGATTCGATTAAAGGAAGGACAGGATAACTCCAGTTCCTTGGAATAAGAGCTCCTAAGTAGCATCAACGCAAAATAATAGTACAATGGAAATCGAGATTTAACTTGACAACATGGCACTTATATACTCTATTAACAACAGCAACCTTCTGAAGAGGACACACCAGAGGTGAAATTCTGAAGACGATCAGAGGAAGATTTAAGTTACCACATGGAAACAAAATCTGGAATGACCTTTGTAACATTGTCCATAGGTCACCCAGGAACACAAATAGTCCTGTGAACCACTGCCCTAGATACAGTGCACCAAAGTTGAAAATTTGAAGCCGTTTGAATGAGGTTACAAGGAACTTACACATTTTAGTTCCACGAATTTGGCGCTAGTGACCTTACAAAAAAAAAATTATATTTTGAAGTTGATTGAACGAGTTATAAGTAACATAAAAACGAGAAGTTGGAGAGAGAAAAAACAACAGGTAACCCTTAAGGCATATAATAATAATATAATTTAAATAGATTTAGGTCTCCAGATGATCTGCGGAAGTTATCCCAGTACTCCACTATCCCGGTCCCCAGTGTACACGACTGGTACAAAGTACTCCACTATCCCGGTCCCCAGCACCTCAGTGTACACGACTGGTACAAAGTACTCCACTATCCCGGTCCCCAGCACCTCAGTGTACACGACTGGTACAAAGTACTCCACTATCCCGGTCCCCAGCACCTCAGTGTACACGACTGGTACAAAGTATTCCACTATCCCGGTCCCCAGCACCTCAGTGTACACGACTGGTACAAAGTACTCCACTATCCCGGTCCCCAGCACCTCAGTGTACACGACTGGTACAAAGTATTCCACTATCCCGGTCCCCAGCACCTCAGTGTACACGACTGGTACAAAGTATTCCACTATCCCGGTCCCCAGCACCTCAGTGCACACGACTGGTACAAAGTATTCCACTATCCCGGTCCCCAGCACCTCAGTGTACACGACTGGTACAAAGTATTCCACTATTCCGGTCCCCAGCACCTCAGTGCACACGACTGGTACAAAGTATTCCACTATTCCGGTCCCCAGCACCTCAGTGCACACGACTGGTACACAGAATTCCACTATCCCGGTCCCAAGCACCTCAGTGTACACGACTGGTACACAGTATTCCACTATCCCGGTCCCAAGCATCTCAGTGCACACGACTGGTACACAGTATTCCACTATCCCGGTCCCCAGCACCTCAGTGTACACGACTGGTACACAGTATTCCACTATCCCGGTCCCCAGCACCTCAGTGCACACGACTGGTACACAGTATTCCACTATCCCGGTCCCCAGCACCTCAGTGCACACGACTGATACACAGTATTCCACTATCCCGGTCCCCAGCACCTCAGTGCACACGACTGATACACAGTATTCCACTATCCCGGTCCCCAGCATCTCAGTGCACACGACTGGTACACAGTATTCCACTATCCCGGTCCCCAGCACCTCAGTGCACACGACTGATACACAGTATTCCACTATCCCGGTCCCCAGCACCTCAGTGCACACGACTGATACACAGTATTCCACTATCCCGGTCCCCAGCATCTCAGTGCACACGACTGGTACACAGTATTCCACTATCCCGGTCCCCAGCACCTCAGTGCACACGACTGATACACAGTATTCCACTATCCCGGTCCCCAGCATCTCAGTGCACACGACTGGTACACAGTATTCCACTATCCCGGTCCCCAGCACCTCAGTGCACACGACTGGTACACAGTATTCCACTATCCCGGTCCCAAGCATCTCAGTGCACACGACTGATACACAGTATTCCACTATCCCGGTCCCCAGCACCTCAGTGCACACGACTGGTACACAGTATTCCACTATCCCGGTCCCCAGCACCTCAGTGCACACGACTGGTACACAGTATTCCACTATCCCGGTCCCCAGCACCTCAGTGTACACGACTGGTACACAGTATTCCACTATCCCGGTCCCCAGCACCTCAGTGCACACGACTGGTACACAGTATTCCACTATCCCGGTCCCCAGCACCTCAGTGCACACGACTGGTACACAGTATTCCACTATCCCGGTCCCCAGCATCTCAGTGCACACGACTGGTACAATGCAGAGAACAGAAGACGTTAATAGTGTAGTTAAACATTAGTGATGAAAATTTGAAGGCAATTAAACATTTATAAGTCATCATATATAAACAGATAATCCAAATTTCTTCAATTTTTTTTTTTAAACAAGATCAAGAGCATAAAAGGTTTCAAGTCAAATTTGAACCTTTGAAAGACATCAAAAACACCAGCATCATAAACTACACAAGCACGTTAAGCTTAAAGCCGCTCACAAGTTGCATTATCATGTTGTAAGCATGGAAGGCTTGAAATTAATAAGATGCACCACTCAGAAATTGCTATAAGAAATAAATTTATAATTTTCCAGTTTAATCCCAAAAAAAGCAAACTGAGACCCACTCAGGCTAAAAACAGTCCAAGATACCTCGATTATTATTATTATTATAAATATTATCAAATAAAGCGCTAAACAGACAAAGGTCATGCATGAGTTACCTCTAAGATTGATCAACTTATAAGAAAGTTTAAGAATAGTCCTGAGGACACACAGATGTTATAAGCAAAAGAAAGAGCATTAAGCTGATTAAACCTAAAATAACCAGAGTCAAACACTGACTTATTTCTGATCAAAAGAGACGCTCTCTAATTCACAACATTTTATCTTCAGTGACGTTACTCTGGAGTTTATTCCACTCGTCCACAATTAGTACCCAGCCCGTACTTTCCTATATACTTTTAAAATCTAAACTTTTCCAACTTGAACCCATTGTTGCGAGTCTTGTCTTAGATACTTTTAGCACGTTATTTATATCCCCTGTACTTATTCTCGTTTTCCATTATACACCTCAATCATATCCTCCCTAATTCTACGCCTTTCTAGAGTGCAGATTCAGGGACCTCAATCTATCCTCGTAGGAAATATTTCCGATATATGTAACAAGATCACAGTAAAAAAGTGATATAAAATGCAAAATAACCACTGAAAAAAGTAGTGAATTTCCAAGTGCTTTCGTGATTTCTCACATTATCAAGGAACTTTAAAATAATACGACAGAAGAAGACTTATAAGGCTGAGATATCACCTCACATATGACCTGACACCTGACCCAGCACGCTGAGCATGGAAGAGTAATGAATATTTTGACATGTCACGTACAATTTTTGAGTGATATGTCAGGCATAACTTTAATTCCTCACAAAGTCTTAAAATTAATTTATATAACCCTAAACTAATATTCATATTAAAATCACTCATATTTTTGTATGAAATTGATTATGTTTCAGCCATGGACTTGCTTGATACCAACTTTCTCGACCTTTGGAAAATCATTTGGGTGGTTAAAATCTCTCACATCAATAAACAAAACATTAGACTTGTGTCCAGTTCTAATGTTATATTTATGATGTTGAAATCTTAGTTCAGGGGTTTTCCAGTTTGACTGTAGTAAACATTATTGCAAGTTTTACAGGAAATCTTATAGTCACAGTCATCAGCATTTAGGGGAGGAATTCTTAATCAGCTTTTTTTTTTACTGTATCAAGATATTTAAATACAACTTTGATCTTAAAATTCTTCAGTACAGAAGGAATATAAAGGTTTTCATGGCGAGGGAGAACCAACATATTCTTAATTGAATATGTTTGATTTTTTTTCGAATTATAAAATGTATTTTTGGCAATTTTATAAGAATCGATTTCATTGCGAATTTTAGTTCGGGGGTTATATAAATTAGAATCATAATTAATTAACAGAATTTGTGAGGAATTTAAATTATGCCTGACATGTGACCTGTCAAAAATCTTTACTACACTCCCACTCTTAGCATCCTGGGTCAGGCGTCAGGTCATATGTAAGGTGACATCTCAGCCTTATAAACCTTAGTTAGCGCATATATATATATATATATATATATATATATATATATATATATATATATATATATAATGTATATATAACTATTTTTACAAAGAAGTGATATAAGGAGGGAGGAGTATATGGAGAGAAAAAGAGACGTTAATAGTGGTATTCCGGGAATATACCTGGAGGCTTCGGGGATCAACGCCCCCGCGGCCCGGTTTGTGACCAGGCCTCGTGTTGGATCAAAATCCTGATCAACCAGGCTGTTAGTGTTAGCCGCACACAAACCGATGTTATTATTATAATCAAGGGCGAGCACTAAACCCGTAGGATTATGCAGCGCCTGTGGGGGGATGTGGAAGGTATTCAGGCTTAATTCAGGGAACTGGAGCACAGATCCAATTCCCTAGATCAAGAGCTCCTCACCAGAATCAAGGAACCTTCCTTGAGGGACAAACCGATGTAAAAACCACAACTCGTCAGGTACTGACTTTAGGTGGCTGTCCAGCGCCTTCTTGAAGA
>NC_091343.1:1050687-1060687 GCF_038502225.1 Cherax quadricarinatus
ATCATTTTGAATCTAACGAAAAAATACATTTCATTGTGTTTATCATCAAATTATTGTAAACTTGCATAAAATATATTTAGTTGGATTAGACTAAATTGAATTGCGCTTGTTATAATAAGGCTAGGTAAGTTTCCTACGGTTCTTTTGGTGCAAAATCATTAATTTTTATATTAACATAATTGAAAAAATATAAATCATTAAATGCATAAGAGAAAATTTTAGAAAGGATTTAATTTTAAATGAGTTCTTGCTAACTATCCAGCTTTACCTACTCGACCCGACACACACACAATATATATATACAAGATATGATGTAGGGCAAAATGACAGTAGTTTGTTGGATTATGTATTGGTAGATAAAAGACTGTTGAGTAGACTTCAGGATGTACATGTTTATAGAGGGGCCACAGATACATCAGATCACTTTTTAGTTGTAGCTACACTGAGAGTAAAAGGTAGATGGGATACAAGGAGAATAGAAGCATCAGGGAAGAGAGAGGCGAAGGTTTATAAACTAAAAAAGGAGGCGGTTAGGGTAAGATATAAACAGCTATTGGAGGATAGATGGGCTAATGAGAGCATAGGCAATGGGGTCGAAGAGGTATGGGGTAGGTTTAAAAATGTAGTGTTAGAGTGTTCAGCAGAAGTTTGTGGTTACAGGAAAGTGGGTGCAGGAGGGAAGAGGAGCGATTGGTGGAATGATGATGTAAATAGTAGTAAGGGAGAAAAAGTTAGCATATGAGACGTTTTTACAAAGTAGAAGTGATGCAAGGAGGGAAGAGTATATGGAGAAAAAGAGAGAGGTTAAGAGAGTGGTGAAGCAATGTAAAAAGAGAGCAAATGAGAGAGTGGGTGAGATGTTATCAACAAATTTTGATGAAAATAAGAAAAAGCTTTGGAGTGAGATTAACAAGTTAAGGAAGCCTAGAGAACAAATGGATTTGTCAGTTAAAAATAGGAGAGGAGAGTTATTAAATGGAGAGTTAGAGGTATTGGGAAGATGGAGGGAATATTATGAGGAATTGTTAAATGTTGATGAAGATAGGGAAGCTGTGATTTCGTGTATAGGGGAAGGAGGAATAACATCTTGTAGGAGTGAGGAAGAGCCAGTTGTGAGTGTGGGGGAAGTTCGTGAGGCAGTAGGTAAAATGAAAGGGGTTAAGGCAGCCGGGATTAATGGAATAAAGATAGAAATGTTAAAAGCAGGTGGGGGATATAGTTTTGGAGTGATTGGTGCAATTATTTAATAAATGTATGGAAGAGAGTAAGGTACCTAGGGATTGGCAGAGAGCATGCATAGTTCCTTTGTATAAAGGCAAAGGGGACAAAAGAGAGCGCAAAAATTATAGGGGGATAAGTCTGTTGAGTATGCCTGATAAAGTGTATGGTAGAGTTATTATTGAAAGAATTAAGAGTAAGACGGAGAATAGAATAGCAGACGAACAAGGAGGCTTTAGGAAAGGTAGGGGGAGTGTGGACCAGGTGTTTACAGTGAAACATAAGTGAACAGTATTTAGATAAGGCTAAAGAGGTTTTTGTGGCATTTATAGATTTTGAAAAGGCGTATGACAGGGTGGATAGGGGGGCAATGTGGCAGATGTTGCAGGTGTATGGTGTAGGAGGTAGGTTACTGAAAGCAGTGAAGAGTTTTTACGAGGATAGTGAGGCTCAAGTTAGAGTATGTAGGAAAGAGGGAGATTATTTCCCAGTAAAAGTAGGCCTTAGACAAGGATGCGTGATGTCACCGTGGTTGTTTAATATATTTATAGATGGGGTTGTAAGAGAAGTAAATGCGAGGGTCTTGGCAAGAGGCGTGGAGTTAAAAGATAAAGAATCACACAAAGTGGGAGTTGTCACAGTTGCTCTTTGCTGATGACACTGTGCTCTTGGGAGATTCTGAAGAGAAGTTGCAGAGGTTGGTGGATGAATTTGGTAGGGTATGCAAAAGAAGAAAATTAAAAGTGAATACAGGAAAGAGTAAGGTTATGAGGATAACAAAAAGATTAGGTGATGAAAGATTGGATATCAGATTGGAGGGAGAGAGTATGGAGGAGGTGAATGTATTCAGATATTTGGGAGTGGACGTGTCAGCGGATGGGTCTATGAAAGATGAGGTGAATCATAGAACTGATGAGGGGAAAAGGGTGAGCGGTGCACTTAGGAGTCTGTGGAGACAAAGAACTTTGTCCTTGGAGGCAAAGAGGGGAATGTACGAGAGTATAGTTTTACCAACGCATGGGTGATGAATGTTGCAGTGGGGAGAAGGCTGGAGGCAGTGGAGATGTCATGTCTGAGGGCAATGTGTGGTGTGAATATAATGCAGAGAATTCGTAGTTTGGAAGTTAGGAGGAGGTGCGGGATTACCAAAACTGTTGTCCAGAGGGCCGAGGAAGGGTTGTTGAGGTGGTTCGGACATGTAGAGAGAATGGAGCAAAACAGAATGACTTCAAGAGTGTATCAGTCTGTAGTGGAAGGAAGGTGGGGTAGGGGTCGGCCTAGGAGAGGTTGGAGGGAGGGGGTAAAGGAGGTTTTGTGTGCGAGGGGCTTGGACTTCCAGCAGGCATGCGTGAGCGTGTTTGATAGTGAATGGAGACAAATGGTTTTTAATACTTGACGTGCTGCTGGAGTGTGAGCAAAGTAACATTTATGAAGGGATTCAGGGAAACCGGCAGGCCGGACTTGAGTCCTGGAGATGGGAAGTACAGTGCCTGCACTCTGAAGGAGGGGTGTTAATGTTGCAGTTTAAAAACTGTAGTGTAAAGCACTCTTCCGGCAAGACAGTGATGGAGTGAATGATGGTGAAAGTTTTTCTTTTTCGGGCCACCCTGCCTTAGTGGGAATCGGCCAGTGTTTATATATATATATATATATATATATATATATATATATATATATATATATATATATTTACATATGCGTCCATCCCAACTACTATTATTATCACCATCATCACTGTCCTCACTATCAATACGACCATCACCACAACACCCACTCTATCACTAGGATCATCACCACAACGCCCCCACTATCACACCATCCTCACCACCGCTATCATATGCCTGTGTACATGCACTCAGTGGCCACTTTATTTAGTACACGTATACACCTGCTTGTTAATGCGAATATCCAATTAGCCAATCACCTGACAGCACCTCATCGCCTAAAAGCATTCAGACAAAATCAAGAGGTTCAGTTGTTGTTCAGACAAACTCAGAACTGGAAAGAAATGTGATCTGAGTGACGATCGTGGAATAATTGTTGGTGTCAGACGGGGTGGTTTAGGTATCTCAGAAACTACTGATCTGGGATTTTCACGCACAACAGTCTGTAAAGTTTACCGAGAATGGTGTGAAAAACAAAACATCCAGTAAGCAGCAGTTCTCTGGGGAAAGAAAAAAAAAAACTTGAAACTGAGAGAGGTCGGCAGAGAATAGCCAGACTGGTTTAAGCTGACAGGAAGGCAACAGTAACTCAATTAATCAAATGGTGCAACAGTGGTATGCAGAAGAGCACCTCTAAATGTACATGTAGAACCTTGAAGTGGAAGGGCTAGAACAGCAGACCACACAAGGTTCCTCTCCTGTCAGCTAAGAACAGGAAACTGAAGCTACAGTGGGCACAGGCTCACCAAAACTGGGCAGTTGAAGACTGGGAAAATCGTCACCTTTTCTGACGAACAGAGATTTCTGCTGCGACATGCAAATGGTCGAGTCAGAATTTGCAAAAACTTTTGGAATGTGGTGGAACAGGGGATTCGTAGCAGGAATGTGCAGCACCTTGGTGAATCCATATCACAAAGAATTCAGGATCTTCTGGGTACAAAGGAGGCTTTACCCAGTACTATAAAGGTGTACTTAATAAAGTGGTCACTGAGTACGTGATTCTATAGATTTATGCATATACAGAAAACAAAATTAGTTTATCATTCAGTAACACCTGAGATTATAGTGCTGATCAAAAGAGGAAATCAGTTTCGGGAATGATCTATGTAAAATTATGCAGAGAACACCTCCACCTGTCACCTGCCCTACTAACATTCACCTACGAATACTTAACTAGGGTTTTAAATTTGAAGCTGATTGGATAAGCTGTTCTAAAGTTATAAACGATAACCTTAGACTGTATGAGCAAACTGTAGAGAACTTCTACTGCACGTGTAAGTTCTGTCAAGCACCTTAACTACTGGGAACGCTTGGAAGCACTTGACTTGTACTCGTTGGAACGCAGGAGGGAGAAATATATCATAATCTACACCTGCTGGGAATGGGTCAATAACTTTGGCCACAGAGAACCTGCGCATTCCAACTGTGCCGAGAATGTTGTCCTCGTTACTGTACATGAGCGTCGAGAATTTGTATTCGATAAGAGGTTCTCAAGTTACAAAAGAAAATCGAAACGTTACAAGAAGGGAAAAAAATCAAGCAACCTTTTAAAGGTCCCTTTTCGAGGATACCTAATAATTAGGTGTATTTCGGTAGCTACGTGATCTCAGAAAGGTATCCCCGTATTCCATATGCCTTGAAATGGAAAAAAAAAGAGGGTAGCGCTCGCTAGACTCTCACATAAAGACTAAAGTTATCTTATTTACGTATAAGCAATTAGTGCTTCTGACACTATGTTTACAAGAGATACCACAGACCTGTTCTGAAGATAACACACTCAACAGCCCCTCGTGTTTCCCCAGGGAACAATGGTCTAAAACTATTGTCTCCAGGATGGACTATCGTCTCCAGGATGGACTATCGTCTCCAGGATGGACTATCGTCTCCAGGATGGACTATCGTCTCCAGGATGGACTATCGTCTCCAGGATGGACTATCGTCTCCAGGATGGACTATCATGTCCTTGAGGGGCTATCGTGTCCCTATGTACACAGGTGTAGATATGGCCTGCGGTAATGTGATTACCACTTGGGAACAAGCAAAAGATAAGAGAAACTGAATTATATTTCCTTCACCAAAAACTGATACAGTGTATTATAGCTATTGTACAGTATTTATACTGTGTTACAATGAGGCAAAAGCAAGCATAAGACACGGTGAGCGGCCAGCAGAGAAAGCAAGTCTACCAAAGTTGTGTCCACACGTGTACCACATCACTTCACAGCTTTGGACGGTTTCCTTGTGAGTGGTTGGTTGAATCAAGGTACTGGTATAATGACGGGGGCCCCTGGATCGTTAAACCCTTAGCACCTGGTTCGCTGGTCAGGATGCATGCTTATATGGGTGTGACATTGGCCAAATAAAACGGAATATACTCTTTATGCCACAGTCCTAGATGGACTATTGTGTTCAGGATGGAATATTATGTCCAAGACTATTGTGTCCTTGATGAAGTATTGTGTCCTGGATGGACTGTCTCCAGGTTGGACTACTGTGTCCAGGATGGACTACTGGACCCAGAACGTACGCTCACAGTATTGTTCAGCCACATTTTTATTCCAACCACTATTTTGCTGGAATCATCACATTGTCCCAGCCACCAGATTGTTCAATCCTTCACATTGTTTCATGCACAGCATTGTTCCAACCACTGTATTGTTCTATCCACTGTTCTGTTCCATCCACAATATTATTATAGCCTACGCATTCCAGAAACATTTTTGTTTCACTTACGTGGCACTGTTCCAGCCACGGTATTGTTCCAGCCACGGTATTGTTCCAGCCACGGTATTGTTCCAGCCACGGTATTGTTTCAACTACATATTGTTGCAACCACGGTATCGTTCCAGGTACGGAATTATTTCGGCCACCGTATTGTTCCAGCCACGGCATTGTTCTAGTCACCGTATTGTTCCAGCCACGGTACTGTTCCAGCCACGGTACTGTTCCAGCCACGGTACTGTTCCAGCCACGGTACTGTTCCAGCCACGGTACTGTTCCAGCCACGGTACTGTTCCAGCCACGGTACTGTTCCAGCCACGGTACTGTTCCAGCCACGGTACTGTTCCAGCCACGGTACTGTTCCAGCCACGGTACTGTTCCAGCCACGGTAATGTATTAATGTTGGTAGAATTACCGACAATATGTTAGGTAAAAGGACACAAGTGCAACTAACGTGAGATTTTATTGAGGCAACGTTTCGCTCTCCAGGAACTTCACCAAGCCGTTACAAACAATAAAATATCACATTAGTTGAACTTGTGCCCTTTTACCCAGCCATAGTATTGATTCAGTAGCCATACTATGATTTTTATTCTTTAATATTCTTGCTCTTATGTCCACCGTACCTCTGGCTACTCACATTAATATTCTTTTCAAAGAGGAACAAAGTTCGTGGATTTATAATAGCAAATATAATACAACCATATACAACTTGACACTTACAAGCCAAAATTACAATACAAAAAAAAATAATCACAGAGAATAACAAAAGTACAGCAACAAAGGTACTATCACACTGAATTAAAATTTATTTTGAGAGGTACTAACAGAAGATGTAATATATATGTGACTCTGATGGGTTAGTCTTATACCCCTTATAGAATATCTTATCATTTCACGTGCACTTTTTAAATTACACCAAAGTGGTTGGGCCACTTACCTTTTATATCCTACCTCTCTCCCCCCTCCCACCCTTTTCCAAAATTTCTATCCTTACCCATCCTTCTTCCTTACCCATCTCACCAAAGCTCTGGTCTGGACGAGAAACGAGGTACTAACCTGGTGTATTGTGCTGCGAGTCGGCTGTGGACGGTACGCCGTGTTGATGATCCATGCTGACAGCTGCTTCAGGTCAGGTAAGTCAAGTCAGGTGCTCACACTCAACCTCTCATCCACACGACCTGGCTCCCGCTGCCAAGGATATGGAAGACAGAATTTAGTGAATAAATAAGGCAGCGTGAAGAACTTGGTTGACACACAAGAATGTACCAGATTATAACACCAGTTCCTGTGTTAGTAGACTCGCTCCAGAGAGCGAGATAACGGAATATTACCAAATATTGTATCACACAAGGTATATAAACATGGCTAACGCGACGGTCTGGAGTTTTCAGATTCTCTGACCGCGGGTTCAAACCCCACCCGTGGTATGGTGTGTGTGTGTGTGTGTGTGTGTGTGTGTGTGTGTGTGTGTGTGTGTACACTCACCTAGTTGTTCTCACCTAGTTGAGGTTACAGGGGTCGAGTCCTAGCGCCTGGCCCCGCCTCTTCACTGGTCGCTACTAGGTCACTCTCCCTGAGCCGTGAGCTTTATCATACCTCTGCTTAAAGCTATGTACGGATCCTGCCTCCACTACATCGCTTCCCAAACTATTCCACTTCCTGACTACTCTGTGGCTGAAGAAATACTTCCTAACATCCCTGTGATTCATCTGTGTCTTCAGCTTCCAACTGTGTCCCCTTGTTACTGTGTCCAATCTCTGGAACATCCTGTCTTTGTCCACCTTGTCAATTCCTCTCAGTATTTTGTATGTCGTTATCATGTCCCCCCTATCTCTCCTGTCCTCCAGTGTCGTCAGGTTGATTTCCCTTAACCTCTCCTCGTAGGACATATCTCTTAGCTCTGGGACTAGTCTTGTTGCAAACCTTTGCACTTTCTCTAGTTTCTTCACGTGCTTGGCTAGGTGTGGGTTCCAAACTGGTGAAGCATACTCCAATATGGGCCTAACGTACACGGTGTACAGGGTCCTGAACGATTCCTTATTAAGATGTCGGAATGCTGTTCTGAGGTTTGCTAGGCGCCCATATGCTGCAGCAGTTATTTGGTTGATGTGCACTTCAGGAGATGTGCCTGGTGTTATACTCACCCCAAGATCTTTTTCCTTGAGTGAGTTTTGTAGTCTCTGGCCCCCTAGACTGTACTCCGTCTGCGGTCTTCTTTGCCCTTCCCCAATCTTCATGACTTTGCACTTGGTGGGATTGAACTCCAGGAGCCAATTGCTGGACCAGGTCTGCAGCCTGTCCAGATCCCTTTGTAGTTCTGCCTGGTCTTCGATCTAGTGAATTCTTCTCATCAACTTCACGTCATCTGCAAACAGGGACACTTCAGAGTTTATATGACTCAAGAAATCGTAATGACACGATTGCAAACAAACCATACCCCCGGCCGGGATTGAACCCGCGGTCATAGAGTCGCGAAACTCCAGCCCGTCGCGTTACCCACTAGACCAGCTAGCCACAATAAGATTCATCCAACTAGGTATATTTCTACACCATAGGAAGGTTAGCACAGGTGCCTGTGCTAACCTTCCTATGGTGTAGAAATATACCTAGTTGGATGAATCTTATTGTGGCTAGCTGGTCTAGTGGCTAACGCGACGGGCTGGAGTTTTGAGACTATGACCGCGGGTTCAATCCCGGCCGGGGGTATGGTTTCAGAGCTTATTCCTTCCGTCATGTCGTCACAAATACCAGAAACAGCACTGGTCCTAGGACTGACCCCTGTGGGACCCCGCTGGTCACAGGTGCCCACTCTGACACCTCGCCACGTACCATGACTCGCTGCTGTCTTCCTGACAAGTATTCCCTGATCCATTGTAGTGCCTTCCCTGTTATTCCCTGTGTGTGTGTGTTAGTTAGTTACCATTTTGTCCTAGGCACATGTCGATTAGACACTAGGCCTGTAGTATGTGTGTGTGTGTGTGTGTGTGTGTGTGTGTGTGTGTGTGTGTGTGTGTGTGTGTGTGTGTGTGTGTGTGTGTGTGTGTGTGTGCGCGCGCGCGCGTGTGTGTGTGTGCGTGTGTGCGTGTGTGCGTGTGTGCGTGTGTGTGTGCCATGTGCCATATTACCTTCAGCCCGGGCTTGCCACACAGATAGAGGTATGACAGATGATGCAACTAGACAACCACAAAACCAAGGAAACAGTGCACCCAACAATGAAAGTAAAGGCACATGTCAGGTGTGTGGAGGGTATCGGGCACTCAACAGTAACGGCCTTAATCGTGTACACAAAGGGTGTGTGGATCACATATGGCCGCAGTAGAGAGCAGCCTCCAGCCTCCAGAGGCAGAGAATAATTCGAATGGCAACCTCCTCACTTGCAAAGACATGATGACATTCTAATCCAGTGTTAGCAGTACCCTATCTCACATTCCTAAAGATGCTCGTCCATATGCTCCAGGGAAATTCACAGACCTTAAGCAGGTGAATGGAGGTTCCACCAACTTAGAAGCCCAAGGCACCATTAAAGCATGGTGCAACCTACTCTTGTTCAGCAATATCTGTCTTGCAGTTCCTGAAAGACAAGACAAACTGCTAACCACATCTGTCAACAAGGCAGTGTGCAACTACCCAAGAACAGATAATTGTGTCCCTCAGCCCCATCATCACAGGAATCAGAGGTAGACCCAAGAAAAATTCCACTGAAAACGAGAAAATTTGCTCACAGGTTAGCAAAAATGTCGAAGGTAACACAGAGGGAGCAATCAGAATAATTACAAGTGATGACACTGCTGCTATCAAAGATGAGGCCACAGCCCAAGCACAAAGAGACAGCGCACCCAACAAGGGACACTATAGTCGTCAACAACAACCCTGAGGAAGACCTCATCACTGGACAACTAATTTTTGCCAGAATCAGAAGTCTACAAGGCATTAGTGTCATTTCTAGCAGGATCTGCATAAGGTTACACTGGAATTCAACCATAACACCTCAAAGAGATTGTAAATCCAGTAATTGGCACATCTGCATCAATTCTTCTTTCTGAGTTAACAACCTTCGTCAACAACTGCCTGGCTGGGCGGAATCAGACTCATTGCTGTTGGTAACACTCTTTGCCATCTCGTTGCCAAAGCAGCAGTAAGAAACATTTGCCTAGAAGCTGCCAGTTTACCCCAGCCACACAAACTGTGTTTAGGGTCTCTCGAGGCAGTGATGACACAGCCCATGTGAGAAGGGACTGACCAGAAGACAAGGCCTTAGTCAAAGTAGCCTTTAGATATGAGTTTAATATGGTAAAAAGACATGTGGTCTTGCCAGCCGTTAGGGATCGGTTCCCCAGTCTTTTTCCCTTCATTTCAGCTGGTGACAGCAAACCTGAAGAGTCCCTGCCACCTTT